>NC_041230.1:43848473-43863687 GCF_002837175.3 Physeter macrocephalus | reverse complement strand
GAGCCTGCGCTCCGCAACGGGAGAGGCCACAACAGTGAGAGGCCCGCGTACCGCAAAAAAAAAAAAAAATAAAAATAAAAAAATAAAAGTACCAAAGGTAGTCATGCCTTGCATCTCATTCAGGGCAGAGTTGGAGGCATGCAGGTCAGAGAGGCTCCAATGATATCTAGAGGTCTGTTCAGGGATTAAAATTCCATCCTAGCAATTAAAAGCCACTTTCAAATGTTACCCTAAATTAGTCACTAATTCTCCCTAAAAATTATTTCTCAATTATTTTAAAGAATTGAAAAAAAAATTAAGACTGTTTTCAGAAACAGGGATACAAAAAGTCTACCCTATTTCACAATAGCTAAAACAGTGATCCAACAAATAAATCCTCCATACACAATATCTAAATTTTCTGAAGTCTCCCAAAGGAGTATGAATATGTTAACTTCTTCACTCCAACTTGCCAATTAGCAAATAGCGGCCCCACACCCCTTCTGACCAATTTTCTAGAAGCCTAACCTGGCTTCTCAGGTTAGCTAAGCAGACAGACCTGTTTTCCTCCAGAAGCACCGAGCAGTGCCTTTTCTGCCCTGCCTGTTAGAGCGTGGGAAATCATCCTCCTCCAGCTTTTCGCTGACCTGTCACCAGAAGTTCACAAAATGAATTCATCCAGGTTCTTCGAATCCTCCTTTCCCCCCTGACATGTGCCAACAGCCAGGCAATAAAATGCCACCTCTTGGTTAAAAAAAGATGCAGAATACCCAGAAGACCAAGCACTTAGCATGGAGGGGAAGAAAAAAGATGGAGGGATGCAAGAATCATTGAGCCAAGGCTACTGCATGCAGCACGGGTAACCAGAGCCCTGGTCCTGCAAAGCCTCCTAGGGAGGCTCCCGGCTGGGTCCTCCATCCAGCAGGCCACACCTGTCTATGACAGCAGCCTGACAGCCGCTCCACTTTAAACAATTCAAACAGATTTCCAGCAGGGTGGCAAAACTGGGCACCCGTCTCTCCCAGCAAGAGCCCTAACTAATCCAAACACCACTTGGCCCCAATTTTTTCACACCCTTTGTTTAGGAGACACCGCTTGGTCAAATTGGATCCTTCTCTCTCTGTTACCGGTGAGGCAAGCACAATGCAGCAGTTGCAGAAAGAAAGCATCGAGGCCGACTTGCTATAAGCCAGACAAGACCTGAGGATGGGGATGCCAGTGAATGAGACTTCAATAGGCATCCATAAGTGAACCAACACCTGAAGCCGTAATACGCCCGGCTCCGCAGCCTCTCAGAAAGCCTCTTTTCTAGAGGGTGGGTATCCCATTCATCCCTTGGCTTCGGGAACCAAGGGGAAGGCAGACAGATCCAGGTTGCGCACTCCACCTCCAAATCTTCGCACACGCGCGAAGGTGTGGGGCGCCCCGGCGCGCCCTCGCTTGCACTCCACCCTCTGAGGCCTCCACCAACCGCGGACTCACCACTGTGCGAGCTGAACCACCTGGGTGCGATGTGCAGAGGTAGAGCATCCGCCAGCGAGGCTCGGGAGCCCAGGTACAGCATCCCGTCTCTATGGTGACCGCCGCCCGTCTCCTGGTAACCATTGCCGTGGGCATAGGTGGAGTCGGACGCCGACCCTCCGCCGCCGGGCGCCCTCTCGGAGTCGCCGGTCCCCCGGGAGGCGGGGGTGTAGAGGCCAAAGGGCACCCCCCCGGCCGTGTTGGGGTCCATGCCCATGCCCGCCACCGAACTGACCGAGCGGCTGCGCAGCCCCATGGCCCCGCCGCCCGCCCGGTAGTGCCCAAAGTGGGGCGCCCCTCCCGGCGGGGGCACGGCGCTGTCATCGGTGGAGACCCCCGGGAAAGGGCCCCGGGAACGGGCCGCCGTGCTCTGCTTGCCCCCCATGCTCGCCCGGGCCCCGGTGGGGCGGGAACCTGGAGGCCGAGACCCTCCCCCACTTCTCAGCAGCGGGGGTAGGGTTGGGCGAGCATAAAGGGGGAGGGAGTCAAAAAAGGAGACCGGGAAAGAAAAAAGGAAAAAAAAGAAAAAAAGAAAAGAAAACCTGCGGGCGGAAGAGGCAGGCGAGCGGGGATCCCAAACTAAGAATTTAAAACGATCCAAGCCAAACGCATGTTTCCCCTCAAGGTCCAAAGAGGCGCAGTCCGGCGCGGGCTCGGCGCGCCACAGGCCGCCCCCGGGCCCCCGAAAGCCGGGGGAGCTGCAAGGAAGGAGGGAGGGAGGCGGCGGGCGAGCGGGCGGGCGGGCGCAGGGAGGCGCCCGAGGAGGCCGCCCGCCCGACAGCAGGAGGCGGAGGAGGGCTGGGGGCGCCGGGCGCGTCCCCCGCCTCAGGACGCCGCGACCATAGACGGCGGCCCGGACCCCTCCAGGCCTCGGGCGGGCTGCGGCGCTGGGCAGCCAGGCGGAGCTCGGGAAGCCGCGGTCGCGTGGCGTAGCGCTCTCGCTCCAGCCGCAGCCGCCACGGCCTCCGCCTGCCCCGCCAGCCGCACCGCCCTGCTCGGTCCCGGGCTGCGCTCGCCGGCGCTCCTCGCCGCCGTGGAGACAATGGAGGGAAGCAGAGCGCAGGCGCCGCCCGCGCCCCCTCCCCCTCCCCCCCCCCCGCCGGGTTAACCCCTTCGCGGCCCCTGCAGCGCCGGACTGCTGACGCCCGAGAGGTCCCACCCACCCACCCAGCCCGCCCCGACCCGCCTGGAAACTGGGTGGCCCGAGCCATGGGGCGTGAGGAACAGAAGCGAGGCGCTCGGAGTCGCCGGTCCCCCGGGAGGCGGGGGTGTAGAGGCCAAAGGGCACCCCCCCGGCCGTGTTGGGGTCCATGCCCATGCCCGCCACCGAACTGACCGAGCGGCTGCGCAGCCCCATGGCCCCGCCGCCCGCCCGGTAGTGCCCAAAGTGGGGCGCCCCTCCCGGCGGGGGCACGGCGCTGTCATCGGTGGAGACCCCCGGGAAAGGGCCCCGGGAACGGGCCGCCGTGCTCTGCTTGCCCCCCATGCTCGCCCGGGCCCCGGTGGGGCGGGAACCTGGAGGCCGAGACCCTCCCCCACTTCTCAGCAGCGGGGGTAGGGTTGGGCGAGCATAAAGGGGGAGGGAGTCAAAAAAGGAGACCGGGAAAGAAAAAAGGAAAAAAAAGAAAAAAAGAAAAGAAAACCTGCGGGCGGAAGAGGCAGGCGAGCGGGGATCCCAAACTAAGAATTTAAAACGATCCAAGCCAAACGCATGTTTCCCCTCAAGGTCCAAAGAGGCGCAGTCCGGCGCGGGCTCGGCGCGCCACAGGCCGCCCCCGGGCCCCCGAAAGCCGGGGGAGCTGCAAGGAAGGAGGGAGGGAGGCGGCGGGCGAGCGGGCGGGCGGGCGCAGGGAGGCGCCCGAGGAGGCCGCCCGCCCGACAGCAGGAGGCGGAGGAGGGCTGGGGGCGCCGGGCGCGTCCCCCGCCTCAGGACGCCGCGACCATAGACGGCGGCCCGGACCCCTCCAGGCCTCGGGCGGGCTGCGGCGCTGGGCAGCCAGGCGGAGCTCGGGAAGCCGCGGTCGCGTGGCGTAGCGCTCTCGCTCCAGCCGCAGCCGCCACGGCCTCCGCCTGCCCCGCCAGCCGCACCGCCCTGCTCGGTCCCGGGCTGCGCTCGCCGGCGCTCCTCGCCGCCGTGGAGACAATGGAGGGAAGCAGAGCGCAGGCGCCGCCCGCGCCCCCTCCCCCTCCCCCCCCCCCGCCGGGTTAACCCCTTCGCGGCCCCTGCAGCGCCGGACTGCTGACGCCCGAGAGGTCCCACCCACCCACCCAGCCCGCCCCGACCCGCCTGGAAACTGAGTGGCCCGAGCCATGGGGCGTCAGGAACAGAAGCAAGGCGTCTTTCCAAGCAAGCACTCTTTAAGCCCCTGAAAGTAGCTGATGATTCAGAGGAGAACCACCTACGGGGGGAGGGGCGACCATGGTTCCAGGGGTGGGAAGGAAACGCAGGGAAGAATAAAAATTACTCTAGACGCCTACCTGGCTTTGAGGGTCACTGGTCAAGCTCCCCTCCCGGCACAAATTTGCCCCCACAGCGCCCTCTGGTGGACGTGCTGTCCGTTCTATCGGAGGTTCCCCATCCTAGAACCCATAAAATCAGGAAGCTTAGCATTTGGGGGATTTTTAGTTTTTCGGGGGTACTTTTCACTGGGGCACTTGTGACTCCAGATTTTGCTGACAGTAGATCAGAACTTCCTATTTTGGGCTTAAGCAAATGGGTAGATTTCTTGGGTAAAATGTGAGCCTGAAAATCATTAGGTGTACGATAAAAAGTGAAAAGATATGGACATGGAAATGGAATAATACAGCTAGAACTAGTGATTTTAGAAACTCCCTAGTCCAAGGCTGGACCCCTGTTTTGTTTACCATTTATCCTGGCATGCACCACAGGGCCTGGGACACAGTAGGTACTCAATAAATATTTGCTGACCAAGTCTGCATTTTGCAACATGTATCTCTCACATATTCACACTCACTGATTCGTCGTTTGTTCGTCCATTCATTGGTTCAACAACTATTTTTCAAGTGCTGAGTGCTGGCTATGAGCATCACCCTGTCCCTGGCCTGACTTCCTTGCCCTAAGTGTCCTCCAGATACTTCCAAATCAAGGAGCCAAAACAGGGTGTAAAGAAATATTAAAACCAAAAAAAGAAAGGTTGATCTGTCACAGGTATTGATTGTCCCAGTGTGACCAGCTTGGAAAGAAACAGGAGGAAGGCTATGTGCAAGCATGGAGTGCTTTTGAGGGCAGGGGAGGCAGTGAGCAAAAAGCCCTGCCGAAGGAAGTTGAGATTTCTGTATGAGAAATGATGTAGCAAAAACAGAATGTTTTAATACCCAAGAAGTTATCTGTAAGTGCCTAAATGGGGAATTTGTATATACCTAAGATACAAATATGTGATCTGAAGAAAAACAGGAAAGTTTAAATTTAACCCAATTTCCTCCCTGAAGAAAGAAGTGGGGTATTTCAGTACCATGCAGAAAAGAGGATACTAGATCCCTTGACAGATGTCTATTAGGGAGATAAATATATAATCAATAAGTATTGTAACCATCTAACTAGCTTTTGATTTTCCTATTCATTCAACACTTTTTTTTTAATGTTGAACAAAATATGAATTTCTTTTTTTTTTTTTTTTTTTTTTTTTTTTGCTGTGTGGCACAGCTTGTGGGATCTTAGTTCCCCAACCAGGGATCAAACCTGGGCTCCGGCAGTGAAAGTGCGGTGTCCTAACCACTGGACCACCAGGGAATTCCAAAAATATGAATTTCTAGTAAGTGCCAGGCACTGCACTAAGTTCTAGGATACGATGGTGAGAAAGACATATAGAGTCTTGTTCTCATAGGGCTTCAGAAGAAACCTAAATGTCCATCAACTGATGAATGGATAAACCAAATGTGGTATATCCATACGATGGACTGTTATGCAGCCATAAAGAGAATAAAGTGCTGATACATGCTACAACATGAATGAACCTTGAAAACACTAAGTAAAAGGAGCCAATCACAAAAGATCTTATATTGTCTGATTCCACTTATATGGAATGTCTACAATAGGAAAATCTTATATTGTCTGATTCCACTGATATGAAATGTCTAGAATAGGTAAACCCACTGAGACAGAAAGAAAGCCTGGAGGGAGGCGAGAATGGAGAATGACTGCTACTGGGTTTCTTTTTGGAGTGATGAAAATGTTCTGGCATTAAATAATGGTGATGGTTGTACAACCTTGTAAATATACCACAAAAAACCCCCCACTGAATTATACACTTAAAAGGGTGAACTTGATGGTGTATGAATTACAGTGCAGTAACATATATATATATGAAGTATCAAAGGAGGCAGTGACAGTACAGTGTGGTAAATAAGCGTAGAACAGGGACTTCCCTGGTGGCGCAGTGGTTAAGAATCCGCCTGCCAATGCAGGGGACATGGGTTCAATCCCTGGTCCAGGAAAGATCCCACATGCCACGGAACAGCTAAGCCCGTGTGCCACAACTACTGAGCCTGTGCTGTAGAGCCCACAAGCCACAACTACTGTGCCTAGAGCCTGTGCTCCGCAACAAGAGAAACCACTGCAATGAGAAGCCCGCGCACCACAACGAAGAGTAGCCCTCACTTGCCGCAACTAGAGAAAGCCCGTGTGCAGCAACGAAGACCCAATGCAGGCAAAAATAAATAAAATAAATTAATTTTTTAAAAAACCTAGAACAGTGCCTGGCAAGTACGTGACACTCAATAAATGTTTGTGAAATGAATGAATGAATGACTAAGTGCTATGAGAGCTCAAGACCATGGTGCTGATGGAAGGAGACAGGCACAGACACAGTGATTCTAAGCCAAGACCTTATAGATGAGTTGGAGATTAGCCAGGGAAAGCAGGGTGGAGGTGGGGGATTAGCTGTGTTTCAGGAAGAGAAGAATGTTCCAAGCAAAGGGAACAGCATGTTCAAAGGAACTGAAAGATGCAGTAGAGCTGCAAAGAGAGGAAGTGGTCCTAAGAAGCTGACAAGAGGGTCCAGGGAGCCATATGGGAAGGAGCATGGACCATATCCTGAGGGGATGGGGAGCTGTGGAAAGATTTATCAACATCATTATCATTAAAAATAATGATTAATAAGGCCAATGATTAATGAAGATTCCAACTTGGAAAATTAAGAAACTATCCTCTCCCCAAATAAAGATCTATATATTTTTTTGCTTACGTATTCATAAAGATGCTGGATGGAAACATGAAACAACATAGTGTAGTCCCTTGGGGGGTTGGGCAGTAGGAACTGGAGAGCTGGGTGAGAGGATAGATGGGAAATGTTTCATTTCATTATACACCTTTTTGTATTTTAGTGTTTCAGCCATGTAAATTTAAATAGAGAGAGAGAGAGAGAAAGAGATAGAGGTATATGGAAAGTGTATACCACATGCATTAAGACTTCGCCTTCCAATGCAGGGGCTGCGGGTTCGATCCCTGGTTGGGAAGCTAAGATCCCACATGCCTTGCGGCCAAAAAACCAAAACATAAAACAGAAGCAATATTGTAACAAAGTCAATAAAGACTTTAAAAACGGTCCACATAAGAAATAAAATCTTAAAAAAAGAGGATATATCACATGCACAGTGAAAAGTCATACAGCTGGAAGGAGCAAAGCTGGACTTCTAAGCTTTACAGTGAACATGCTCATCAAGGAATCTTTGCATGACAATTTCATTTTCTCTCTATGCTTTCCGACGGGGTGAAAAAGATTAGATCTGCTTAACAGCTCTATTTCTTTTTGTATATTAATAATTTGCCCTTAAGGTGTAAATTCCAGTCTACTATCATAAGCTAGTCTCTCTCACATCTGGCCCCACTGAACAGCTGAGAGCCTGATCTGCAAAGGTGAAGCCCCTGCTCTCTGCAATGTGATGACACTAAATTTAGGTGGCCTGTGGGACCCCGAGTGGCAGCCTTTCTCAGGCAATGCCCTTGTTATCTCCTTGTGCAGTTATTCATATGACAACTTTCCCCCTGAAATGAAAATATTAAGATAAAGAGCAGGGAAAGTTCAATCATTCAGTAGCTTGATTCTGTCCTTTACATCTTAGAAAGAGGGACTCATGGCATAACAACAGGCATCCACTGAGACCTGAAGCCTCAGATTTGTTTCATTTCATCGTTTGTTTCATCAAGAGTCCTGTAAGTATTTTGTTCCAAGTTTCTCCTGTGGGTTCTTGGTTTAAATTTAACAGGTCTGGAGAGAGTGGCAAGTCATTCTGGATACTCTTTTTTTTTTAAAAAAAGTATTTATTTTTTTTACTTTTTGGCCACACCACGCAGCATGTGGGATCTTGGTTCCCCAACCAGGGATCGAACCTGTGCCCTCTGCAGTGGAAGTCAGAGTTTTAACTGCTGGACCACCAGGGAAGTCTGCATTCTGGACACTCTTGATGCAAGGATATCAGATGCAAGAACGGCCCCAGCTAGACTTGGGACCACTGTTTTATTTTTTATCTTCATGCTCTCACTTGCCCTGGGTGAACTGCTTCGTGGCTCTCCTTCAGCTGTGAAACAGGGTTAATAAATCACTAACCCACCTACCAGAATAGTCAGGAGAAAGAGCTGATAAAATCAGCATTGACTGTAGCCAATATTTTATAATAACTATAAATGGAGTATAACCTTTAAAATTTGCAAATTACTATGGTATACACCTGACATATAATACTGTAAATCAACTATACCTCAGTTTTTATTTATTTATTTTGGCCATGCTGCGTGGCATGCGGGATCCTAGTTTCCTGACCAGGGATAGAACACCAGGCCCCCTGCGGTGGAAGCACAGAGTCCTAACCACTGGACCACCAGGGAAGTCCCTATACCTCAATTAAAAAGAAAAAAAATCAGCATTGCCAAAGCCATTTGCCTTTGCAATGTCAGTGCATAACAATGGTGCAAAACCCCAGTTTTGAACATCACCTTGAAGAATGTAAGTCTGGGGGACTTCCCTGGTGGCGCAGTAGTTAAGAATCCACCTGCCAATGCAGGGGACAAGGGTTTGAGTCCTGGTCCAGGTAGATCCCACAAGCCGCGGAGTAACTAAGCCCGTGCTCCACAACTACTGAGCCTGCGCTCTAGAGCCCGTGCTCCACAACAGGAGAAGCCACAGCAATGAGAACACCGCGCACCACAACGAAGAGTAGCCCCCGCTCGCCGCAACTGGAGAAAGCCCGCGTGCAGCAGCAAAGACCCAACACAGCCAAAAATAAATAAATTTCTTAAAAAAAGAATGTAAGTCTGGGACTTGAAGGGTTCAGAAAATGGGGGAAATCGCTTGTTAGGGCCTACTCCTGGGAAATAGGCAGGGTGGTGATGGTATGGACGAGTATCTCCAAGTAAGAAACTTTCTCCCAGGCCTCTCATAGCTCCTTAGGTTTTTTTTTTTTTTTTTTGAGGTACGCGGGCCTCTCACCGCTGTGGCCTCTCCCGCCGCGGAGCACAGGCTCCGGACGCGCAGGCCCAGCGGCCGTGGCTCACGGGCCGCGGCATGTGGGATCCTCCCGGACCGGGGCACGAACCCGTATCCCCTGCATCGGCAGGTGGACTCTCAACCACTGCGCCACCAGGGAAGCCCGCTCCTTAGGTTTTTAATCGTTTTGCTTGAAAAGAGAAAACGTAAATAGAGAAAATCAGGGTAACGATCAACCAAATGCATATAGCAAGGAGCCAGAGCATGTGGGCACATCCACAAATATTTGTTGATTGATGAAAAGAGGGAAATTACTGGTAGAGCTTGGGGCAGGGTTCCAAGATTCCCAGATAGAGAGACTGAGGGGTCAGCTAACTCCACATTCTACAGAAGAGGAAACAGGGGACCAGAAAGATAAAGGATCGTGCTCAGACTTGCAAGGCTAGTTGCTGATAAGAGCCAGCCAGAGCCCTGGATTTCTGGGTTGGCCACATACCCTTCCTTCCTGTGGCGTGGCTAGCAAGTGACCTTCTGAAAAGACATTGTTTGGTGATAAGGGCCCTGTGGCCTGGTCAGCAAGTTGAGGTCTGCTTGACAAGGGACACCTCAATGGTCTCCAGTCTCTGACTCAGGACATTCATATGCAGATCTCATGGGAGAACACTAGTGAAGAAGCAAGCAGAGAGCTCTAGACTTAGCTCCGGAGTCCTTACTCTTTCGTGGTGACAGCGTGGGTGGGAGATGGAAAGAAGGCCTGAGGAGGCAGTTAGAAAGGGGATCATGGTCCCTCCCTCAAAAATTCTACCTTGCCTTTTTCACATTCAAGAAACAAAACACTGGGAGAACAGAGAGAACCAAGGATTTGAAACCCAAAGTACTTTCTGTACGTAATAACCATGACAAGCAGATTTTGAGAACTAGACAAAAATGAACTAAAGAGGTGGGAGTGGGGGAGGGTTGCAGAAATGCTCGGGCAGGGGCAGTCCTACTGGTTTTAGTGGGAAAGGAATTACTAAGCTATATATAGACAGACAGAGAGCTTTGAAATCTCTCTCTCTACCTCTATCTCTATCCAAAATAAAACTTCAAAGCCTAAGCAGGACCCTTCCTAAATAGCCCTTTTCAACTTTTCTAGCTGTACTTTTTGTTACATCCTGTCATCTACCCTAAGTTACAGTTGTATCTGACTATTTGCTAACCACTCATTCAGTGGATATTTATTGAGCACCTACTACATCCTAAGCAACAGGCAAATAAATAAGAATATGATGTGTTAAATGAATTAATTCATTTATTCCTATGTGATGGCATGAGCATACCTAGAAACTGTTCTTTATCTTTCCCTCTCTGTGCCCTTGAACATGGCTTGCAGTTTTTCCTCTTCGTGGCCCTCTGAGCAGAGGCCCTTCTCTCTAGAGCAGTCTTTGGCATTTTTGATGGAGAATTGGGAAGAAACTGGAAGGCAGGAAGAAAAGCCAGTGCAGGAGTGTGGAGGCCAGGGCTGGAGGAAATTTTTAAGGGCTGTGTTGTGTAAGTATAATAACTGATAGGTGAATGAGAAAGAGAGCAAGGGATTTTACGGAGAACTATTGGTGATTCTGTATTTCTTTCTGGGTGTAAAGAATTAGAAGTAAGACCATGAATAGTTTGAGAAATTGCTTTTGGTTTCACAGAAAGCGTCCTTTGGATGTAGACAGCAGTGTCCGGGCATGACATATGCTTTCCACATTTATTAATTGGACCAATATTCATGGAGTGCCATGTATGTGCGGTTGCCATGCAGGGCTGAACAAAACAGACCTGGTCCCTCTCCTCCTAAAACTTGAAAATATTCAATAAACAAATATTGAGTTACATATTGTGATGTGTATTTTGAAGGAAAGAAAGAAGTACAGTGTCGTGAGTGTTAATTGGGGAACTGCTTTATGTCTTTGGAACACATCCTGCTCTTCACACTTTTTGATGCTGAAGCACTTTTTCTGATAGTGGACTCTATCAAAAATCCTAATAATATACTGAAAAGCTCAAATGTCACGGTCTTCAGGATGCTATGTCATGTCTCCCATTTAAGCTGTTCTCTCCTGGCACATTGCTTTTATAAAACACAATTCTGCCAAGTGTATACCTGTTGTACAGTGACCAACTGTCTCTGTTTGCCCACACTGAGCGGCTTCCTGGCATGAGTTGGTCACCCTAACCTGTTGACAAGTCTGTCTTCTCCATTATATCCAACACTCCAGGAAGGAAAGGAAGCCTTGTTATCTCTATTCATGCAACAACTTGCATGTAGAAATAGAGTTAATATTAACAACAATAATAATAGCTTACACTTGAGTGTTGACTATATTCCAGGCCCTATGCTTGCTTAACTCCTTACAACAAGCAAACAAACTTCTTCCTTCTATAGAAAAACTGAGGCTAAGCCAGTTAAGCCCAGGATTTGAGAGGCTGGGGCTGAAAAAGAGAACCTTTTAATCACCACTCCCCGTACTAGTACAGCAGTCCTCCAACTTTTTGATCTCAGGTTCTCTTTATGCTCCTAAAAATCATTAATGACCCCCCAAAACTTTTGTGTGGGAGATGTCTAGTACATCAGAAATTAAAACTGAGAACTTAAAAAAATATTTCATTTAAACATCAATGCACATTCACATCAATAACACATTTTGTAAGTAAAAAATAACTATTTTCCAAAATAATGGTTTTGTGAGAAGAGTGGCAAATCTCTTTAATGTCTGGCTTAACAGAAAACCCCTGGATTTTCACATCTTCTTCTACGTTCAATCTGTTACAAATATGTATCATGTAGCCTCTGGAAAACTCCACTATACATTGGTGAAAGAAAATGAAAAAGGCAAATAACTTCTTTGTATGACTTTGAAAATTGTTTTGCCTTCGGAGACCCCCTGGGTCCTTAGATACTTTGGCAGGCGCCGCTGTACTGTATAAAACAATGAATCGCACGTTCACTCTTTTCAATGCCTTTGTGGGAGGCCTCAGGGGAAGAGGTAACCATTGGTTTGTACTAATGTCGGGCTTTGGTTATATACGGCCTGGGCCTTGCGCAGGACACCAGCGAGGAGACAGAGAGGTGCCGCCCCTCGTCCAAACCTTAACCTGCAAGCTCTTCGCGGATTGCCCACAAGTGGCTAGACCTTGGCCTACAACTCCCGGCAGAGTTCGCGGCAGGGGGCGTGTATTCACAGGCGCGAGGAGCGTGGGTGACTCTAGCCGAGTGACGGAGTGAAGGGGGCGTGTCTGTTTTGGGGCAGGCGCTGTGCCGCAATTGGGTAATCCTGGAAGAGGGGGCGGAGCCAGTGTTTGGGTCAGCCAATGGTTTGCGGCCAGACGGAAGGGGGGACGGGGCGTGGCTGGACTGACTCCGGACTGCGTGGGGCTCACAGAACCCGGGAACGCGGGTGTCGTGGGTGGGAACGCGTAGTTCTGGGGCCGCCGAGTCTGGGCGCGGGAGATGGCGGCGCGATGGAGCAGCGAGAACGTGGTGGTGGAGTTCCGCGACTCCCAGGTGAGCTCGGGGCCTAATGGAGCCTTTTAAGCATGCGCCCTTCCTGGTTCCCCTCCCCCACGCTGCCGGGTCGTTCTTGGGGGCGGCGGGGCGACCCCCAGTCCGGGCTGGAGAGATGGGCAAGGGAGTGACCCGGACCTGTCAGACCCGAGCGGGTGAGGGGATCCTTGATGACCGTTGCGGGTGTTTGGGGCTGGCATGGGCGGGGTTTCGGGGTTCCCCTCGTGGATAGCGGGAGTGGGGTCTGCCTGGGGACATCGAATTGCAGAGATTGCGCGCTAGTGAGCGCTGAGGGGAGGCTTCCCATGACCAGGGTGGTGAGCGAGGGGGGTTTAGGTACCTCTGCGCCTAGTGACTTTGGGCAAGTCGCAGAACTTACTTGAGCCTCAGATGCATGGACTTAACCCTGCCTCACAGGTCTTTGGAGTGGATTCGATTTAAAAAACTGCATGCAAAGTGCCGGTTTCGCGCCTAAGCTTTTAAGTGGTTACTGATGCTAGGATAGTGGAAAATACCGTAGGTGAATAGGAGTATGCACTGCATGTATTGCCTGGGTTCGAATCCCGCCTCAGCTCTTAGCCTGTCATCACCCTCTGCGCATGTTTTCTCACCTGTAAGAGGTGCGAATCGTACCTACCTTATAGAGTTGGTGTGAGAATTTTATGTGTTCATACATTTAGAATGTGTGGCACAGTGCTGGACACATGGTAAGCCTAAAGGAACGCTAGTATTTACTAGGAATTTTTACCATTTTTCTATTTCGTTCCTTCCATATGCTGGGCCTTGTGCTAAGTGATCTACATTTCCTTTTTCTAATTCATGAAAGAACCATGCAAGATAAGTAGATGTTTTTGTTTTTTTTTCCCAACGGGGAAGCTGGTCCCCATTTGGCTGATCCCAAGTGACTTGGCCAAGGCCTCCCATTATGTGGTCTCATTGGGATTTGAACGCAGGCGTCTGGCCCCAGGGCCTTGTTGTGTTCATTACACTGCTCTGCTTCATACTGTATGAGCCTATCATACAGTCGTTTTACAATAAATATCATGCCCCCCTTTCCCCAGCACGTAGGACAGTGTGTTGGTGATTCTCTTCATGTACCGAACACATAATTTATTGAATACCTTCAGTGTGCTAGACTTTCATTCAGTCATTTTTTCAATAAGGGTTTATTGAGCTTTTGACAGGTGCACACTGTACGAGGCACTGTGTTGGTGCGCAGGTGATTTATACTGAAGGGGAATCTGGATTTACGATAAGGGGGTGATGTGGTTTCTTCTTTCTAAAACCTATCCATTCTTTTGCCGTAAAGATGCATGAGGGGAGAACCTCCCACCAATTTGCTCTATGGGTGCCCTTGATACATAGTGCCCATGGAGAATGTGAGCGATCGCATTTGGGTGGAAAGGATCCTAAAGCACTTTGCACTGTCAGCATGGTGTCTCTGGGAGGAAGAAAGATGCCAGACTCCCAGGGAAAAAGAACCATATTCCTGTTACCCTTTTTGTTAATTGCTTTCACTGGGGACTAAGAACAGAATCATGTGTCCTACCTCTGAGCTTGCTAATTTGGAAGCTACTAATCTGCAAACCCTTTAATTTTCACAGAAACCCAGGTAGTCTCACCCCTACTTCTCTACACAGATGTAATTGAAAAGACCTGCAGAGAGGGTGTTGACACATATATTAGGATGCTATGAAGTCATATCAAATAATTAAACCTAAACAGCAGTTGTCATAGTAAGAGAACCTACTAAATTGGGTAATTTAACTGCCTTGCGGGAGTTTCTGTTTTTCTTTCTGATTTTTCTATTCATTTGGAAGAGTGAGTCTTAGTGTGAATTAGCATGGTTTTGTGATTGATTTGGGTGATCACTGGGAGGGGTAGGGACTCATTTTATTAACTATTTCATTAATGTAGAAAGAAAAAGTTAAAGCTCTTCACACCGCCTTTCTGAAAAGGCAGAACAATAAACTTTTCCAAACAGGCCACCACCTTTTTTTTTTAATTTTTTAATTTATTTTTGGCTGCATTGGGTCTTCGCTGGTGTGACCCCACCACTTTTAAAAATCATTAAAAAAATTTAAAGCTTTTAGGTTTTTTCAGAGAAAAACCCCAGTCTGAAAGGTGAAACTTTTTTACATTTTATACGTGTCATTTACTTTATAAAACAGATGTTACTTTCACCGATTAATAGTGAGGAAGCTGTGCTGCTTGGCATCTACTCTGAAGTGGTCCCTGGAATCAATGAGTGTGAACGCTAAGAAAGCTTAGCGATAGTTTTCTAGAGCAACACCATCCACTAGAACTTTCTGAGATGATGGAAATGTGGCTCTTCAACACTTGAAATGGGGCTAGTGTGACTGAGATAGTGTATTTTAATTAATTAATTTTAAAATAAATTTATTTTATTTATTTATTTTTGGCTGCGTTGGGTCTTCATTGCTACATGTGGGCTTTCTCTAGTGGCGAACGGGGGCTACTCTTCTTTGCGGTGCTCGGGCTTCTCATTGTGGTGGCTTCTCTTTGTTGCAGAGCACGGGCTCTAGGTGGGCAGGCTTCAGTAGTTGTGGCATGCGGGCTCAGTAGTTGTGGCTTGCTGGCTCTAGAGCGCAGGCTCAGTAGTTGTGGTGCACGGGCTTAGTTGCTCAGTGGCATGTGGGATCTTCCTGGACCAGGGCTGGAACCCATGTCCCCTGCATTGGCAGGTGGATTCTTAACCACTGTGCCACCAGGGAAGTCCTTTTTT
>NC_041230.1:43815682-43848443 GCF_002837175.3 Physeter macrocephalus | reverse complement strand
CCCTGCATTGGCAGGTGGATTCTTAACCACTGTGCCACCAGGGAAGTCCACTTTTTTTTTTTAATTTTTTTTTTTTTTTGGCTGTGTTGGGTCTTAGTTGCAGCACGTGGGATCTTCGTTGAGGCAGGCGGGATCTTTTGTTGCTGTGGGCGGGCTCTTTGTTGTGGTGTGCGGGCTCCTCTCTAGTTGCGGCGCGCAGGCTTCTCTCTAGTTGTGGCGTGTGTGTTTTCTCTTTAGTTGTGGTGCGCAGGCTCCAGAGCGCATGGGCTGTGTAGTTTGCAGCACGTGGGCTCTCTAGTTGAGGCTCCCAGGCTCAGTAGTTGTGGCACGCAGGCTTAGTTGCCCCGCGGCACGTGGGATCTTCGCTCCCTGACCAGGGATCGAACGCGCGTCCCCTGTGTTGGAGGGCGGATTCTTTACCACTGGACCACCAGGGAAGTCCCAGCACAAGATATCTTAACATTCGTGTGTGTCCTTTTCAATTTCTTTCATTAATGTTTTATAGTTTTCAGTATACATGTCTTTCACCTCCTTGGTTAAATTTATTTCTAGGTTGTAAATGGTATTGTTTTCTTTATTTCTTGTTCTGATGATGTATTAGTGTATATTAGTATATAGAAATGCTACAGATTTTTGTGTATTAATTTTGTATCCCACAACTTTATTTAATTAGTTTATTAGTTCTAACAGGTTTTTGTTGGAGTCTTTAGAGTTTTCTGTATTTAATATCATGTCTTCTGCAAATGGTGACAGTTTTACTTCTTCCATTCAAATTTTGATACCTTTTATTTCTTTTTCTTGCCTAATTTGCTCTGGCTAGGACTTCCAATACTGTGTTGAATAGATGTGACAAGAGTGGGCATCCTTGTCTTGTTCCTGATCTTAGAAGAAAGGCTTTCAGCTTTTCACTGTTGAGTATGATGTTAGCTGTGGGCTTGTCATATATGGACTTTATTATGTTGAGGTACGTTCCCTCTATATTTACTTTGTTGAGAGTTTTTATCATAAATGGACGTTGAACTTTGTCACATGCTTTTTCTGCATCTATTGAGATGTTCATATGATTTTTATTCTTCACTTTGTTAACATGGTGTATCACATTGACTGATTTGTGGATATTGAATCATCCTTGCACCCAAGGAATAAGTCACGCTTAATCATGGTGTATGATCCTTTTAATGTCTTGTTGAAATCAGTTTGCTAATATTTTGTTGAGGATTTTTGAATCTGTGTTCATCAGGGATATTGGCCTGTAATTTTTTTTTCTTGTGATGTCCTTATCTGGTTTTGGTATCAGGGTAATGCTGGCTTCATAAAATGAGTTTGGAAGAGTTCCCTCCTCTTACAGTTTTTGGAAGAGTTTGAGAAGGTTTGGTATTAAATCTTCTTTGGATGTTTTGTAGAATTCACCAGTGAAGCTCTCTGGTCCTGGACTTTAGTTTGTTAGCAGGTTTTTGATTACTGATTCAGTCCTTTTAATAGTAATCAGTCTGTTCAGATTTTCTGTTTCATCATGATTCAGTCTTAGTAGATTGTATGTTTCTAGGAATTTACCCATTGCTTTTAGGTTGTCCAGTTTGTTGGTATATAATTGTTCATAGTAGTCTCTTATGATGCTTTGTATTTCTATGGTATCAGTTGTAATATGTCCTCTTCCATTGCTGATTTTATTTCAGCCCTCTCCCTTTTTTTCGTGGTGAGGCTAGCCATAAGCTTGTCAATTTTGTTTATCTTTTCAAAGAACCAGCTCTTAGTTTCATTGATCTTCTCTATTTTCTTTTTTTTTTTTTTTTTTGGCTGCTCCACGTGGCGTGCGGAACTTCCCTGACCAGAGATCGAACCCACGCCCCCTGCGTTGGGAGCCTGGAGTCTTAACCACTGGACCGCCAGGGAAGTCCCTGTTATTTTCTTTTTTTCTACTAACTTTGGGCTTCTCTTGTTCTTTTTCTAGTTTCTTGAGGTGTAAAGTTAGATTGTTTGTTTGAGACATTTCTTGTTTCTTGAGATAGATATTTATTGCTATGAACTTCCCTCTTAGAACTGCTTTTGCTGCATCCCACAAATTTTTGTATGTTATATTTCCATTTTTCTTTGTCTCAAGGTATTTTTAAAATTTCTTTTTATTTCTTCTTTGTCCCATTTGTTGTTCAGTAGCATGTTGTTTAATCTCTGCATATTTGTGAATTTTCCGCCAGTTTTGTTTGAGTAATTAATTTCTCATTTTATACCATTGTGGTTAGAAAAGACGCTTGCTATGATTTCAGTCCTCTTAAATTTATTAAGACTTATTTTGTGGCCTAGCATATGATCTATCCTGGAAAATTTTTCATGCACACTTCAGAAGAATGTGTATTCTGTTGCTTTTTTTTTTTTAATTTTATATTTGGCGTGTCTGGTCTTAGTTGTGGCATGCGGGATCTTTTGTTGTGGTGCATGGGCTTCTTCTCTAATTGCGGCGCATGGGCTTCTCTCTAGTTGTGGTGCACAGGCTTAGTTGCCCTGTGGCCTGTGGGATCTTAGTTCCCCGACTAGGGATCAAACCTGCATCTCCTGCATTGGAAGGCGGATTCTTAACCACTGGACCACTAGGGAAGTCCCTGTTCTGTTGCTTTTGGATGGAAAATTTTAGATATAACTGTTATGTCTACCTGACCTAATGTGTTGTTTAAGGCTGATGTTTCCTTATTGACTTTCTATCTGGATGATCCATCCATTGAGGCAAGTTGGGCATTAAAATCCTCTAATATTATATTGTTGTCTGTTTCTTCCCTTAGGTCTGCTAATATGTGCTTTATATATTTAAGGGCTCCTATGTTTAGTGCATAAATGTTTATAAATATTATATTCTCTTGTTGGATTGACCCCTTATTATTATGTAACACCTATCTTTTTTTGGGTATTTATTTATTTATTTATTTTAGCATCTTTATTGGAGTATAATTGCTTTATAATGTTGTGTTAGTTTCTGCTGTATAACCCAGTGAATCAGCTATATGTATACATGTATCCCCATATCCCCTCCCTCTTGCATCTTCCTCCCACCCTCCCTAACCCACCCCTCTAGGTGGTCACAAAGCACCGAGCTGATCTCCCTGTGCCATGCAGCTGCTTCCCACTAGCCATCTATTTTACATTTGGTAGTGTAACACCTATGTTTGTCTCTGCTAACAGTCTTTGTTTTAAAGTCTATTTTGTCTGATAGAAGTATAGCTACTCCAGCTTTCTTCTGGTTTCCATTTGCATAGAATATCTTTTTCCATTCCTTCACTTTCAGTCTGTATGTCCTTCCATCTAAAGTGAGTATCCTGTAGCCAGCATATAGATGGGTCCTGGTTTTTTATCCATTCAGTCACTGTTTGTCTTTTGATTGGAGAATTTAGTCCTTTTACATTTGAAGTAATTATTGATAGGTTTCCCCTGTTAATAACATTTTACACTAGTATGGTACATTTTCCACAGTTAATGAATCAATATTTATATATTAACCAAAATGCATATTTAACTCAGATTTCCTTACTTTTTACCTAATGTCTTTTTTCTGTTCTGTTCTGGGATTCCATCCAGGATACCACATTATATTTAGTTGTCACGTCTCCTCAGACAGATGTCTCCTGTGCCCCTTGCATTGAGAGCATGGAGTCTACCCACTGGACCAGCAGGGAAGTCCCAGATTATTTTTTTAAACCACTACACTTTCCTTCTTTTTTTCTTTTTTTAAAAAATATTTATTTATTTATTTTTGGCTGCATTGGGTCTTCATTGCTGTGCACAGGCTTTCTCTAGTTGCGGCGAGTGGGGGCTACTCTTCATTGCAGGGCGCGGGCTTCTCATTACTGTGGCTTCTCTTGTTGTGGAGCACAGGCTCTAGGCGCGCGGGTTTCAGTAGTTGTGGCACGTGGGCTTAGTAGTTGTGGCTTGCGGGCTCTAGAGCTCAGGCTCAGTAGTTGTGGTGCACGGGCTTAATTGCTCCGCGGCATGTGGGATCTTCTTGGACGAGTGCTCAAACCCGTGTCCCCTCAACTGGCAGGCAGATTCTTAACCACTGTGCCACCAAGGAAGCCCAGGAAGAGAGGTCTGAAGTGATCTTTAATGTCATGCTCAGGCTGTGGGGAACCACTAAGGGCGTGTGAGCAAGCAAGCAGCGTAGCCAGAGGTGGGTCCTGCAACACCCCTGAGGGTGGAGGGAGGAAGGCTGGTGACAGGCGGGTGTCCCTGTCCGGGGGAGGACCGACAAAGGCCTGAGCTGAGGCAGAGACAGGAAGAAATGGATGGATTAGAAACAGACTTTCCTAGCTCTTCCTTCAAGTGTCCAAAGCTAGGAAGAGTCCAGGAGGCAGTCATGTCACGAATCCAGTGGTTTTAAGGAGGGAGTGATCATGAGTTCTGATGCTGCCACAGGATCAAGTAAAACAGCCAATAAACAGCCAACAGTGCAGGAGGCCAGTGACAGCCTGTGCTGGACCATTTTTTATTGTTGTCCACCAGAGAGGTGGTAGAAGAGGGTTCTGAATCCAGTCTGACATAAAGCCCATGCACCAGGTGAACTGTGGTTTTTGTTTTGTTTTTTTTTTTTTTTGTGGTATGTGGGCCTCTCACTGTTGTGGCCTCTCCCGTTGCGGAGCACAGGCTCCGACGCGCAGGCTCAGTGGCCATGGCTCACGGGCCCAGCTGCTCCGCGGCATGTGGGATCCTCCCAGGCCGGGGCGCGAACCCGGTTCCCCTGCATCGGCAGGCGGACGCGCAACCACTGCGCCACCAGGGAAGCCCGTGAACTGTTTTATGTCTGCAGAAATGCCATGTAGAAACTTTCTTCCTTTTGATGCACCGCAGTCAGTTTCTTTGGATTGGTGAAACCAAATGCTTAAGAACACAGCAGCCTTCATGAAAAAATGATTTTTTTGAACAAGGGCAGCAGCAGTTTGTGTACAGAGGCTCACAGAGTCTCATGAAATGGTATCTTTTATCAGCCATTAGTTAGCTTGTCTTTTCCGCATTATGAATTACATTTTCTCTAGGCCAGTAAGAATCAACTGTCACTGTCAGTGCTATGGCAGTCTTATTTCGTAGAGGTCATGTGACTCCTAAAGTGTGCTGCAAAGGCCACCATCCTGCAAAAAGGACAGGGCTGTTAACTTTATTCTCTTTTGTCTAAAGATGTCACCTTGACAGGGAGAATTTCTGAACATAAGTTTGTTTCCTGCAGGCAGGAGAGGAATTTTCAATTTCTAAAAACAAAGGTTCAGAAAAGGTATGATTGGAATTTTACATCATAAAATGTGGGGATAAGGTACACAAACTTTGCTCGTCAGTTCTCTCTATTCCAATAAAAGGTTTCCCACAGCAGGCAATGAACTATCAAAGTTCATTATCCTAGGAGGTATTAAAAAAGTGAGGGAACTGGAGAAGTATAGATAAATTCATGGGTGATAAATTAGCAAGGGAAACTACTGAAAAAAATTCTTTGAGATGTCTTGGCACATTCCGAGCTGGGAGAACCCTGATTTTCACCTGGTTCTGAGCCATCTTCAAAACTATCAGATGTGTGCAGAGTGACTGCATTCACAAAGCACCTCATTGGGAGCTCTGGGAGAAATGAAATAGACCCTCCCCTGCAGGGGCTCACAGCTCGTGGGAGAGGATCAATGTACCCAGCAGTAACTACAGTAAGTCCCCTACAAACGAACCTTCAAGTTGCGAACTTTCAAAGATGTGAACGCGCGTTCCATCAACGTCAGGCGTGAGTGAAACTGCATCTTGCCCTCCGTCTCCTCTTGCTGGCGATCCTTCAGCTCTACCACCTCCCACCTCCTCTCCCTCCTCCAGTCAGTAACTCTTCTTCCCTGTTCCCTCGATGCCAGCCCCTGTATGCCAGCTGTTGTGCTGTACTACTGTACTTTTCAAGGTACTGTATTGTAAGATTAAAAATGTTGTCTTTATTTTTTGTGTTTGTTTGTTTTTTATGTATTATTTGTGTGAAAAGTATTATAAACCTTTTACAGTACAGTACCATATAGCCGATTGTGTTAGTTGGGTACCTAGGCTAACTTTGTTGGACTTACGAACAGATTGGACTTACACACGTGCTCTCAGAATGGAACTCATTCATGTGTAGGGGACTCACTGTACCACAAAGCAAGTTCAGGCGAGTCCTGTGATGGAGGGGCAGGGAAGGTACTTTGGGAGAAGGTGGAGTCCCCTTGGTGGACGCTGGGTGAGCTTCTTAGAGGAGGTATGTCTTGAGCCTTAAAAGTTGAGTAGAATTTCAGCAGCTGAGTAGGAGAGAAGGACTTTCTAGGCGAAAGAAAGAGCTTAAGCATCTCTTCAGAATTGGGAGGGTTGCAGAATCGGGTGAGTGCCGTGAGTGAGTGTGGGCTTGAGCAGGTAGAGAGTGGGTCAGCCTGAGAAGTTCTGTAAGTGTCTGATTTGGAAGGATCTGAAGCCTGAGGAGTCTATGCTTGATTTTACTCAGAGTGAGAAAAACCAGCAAAGGTTTGAGAGCAGTGGATTGTTGTAATTAGAACTCTGTCTTCAGAGGTTCAGTGTTAGGTTGAATGGAGACGGGAGAGAGGAAGGTGGACTGTTGGGAGGGTGTTGCTGTAGACCAAGTCTCAGGCCTAGATGAGAGGAGTGGAAAGAGAAGAGAGTTGGAAGGAGCCTTGGCAAGAAAGTGATTTTTATTATAAAATAATGCAAATACAGAAATAATGCAAAAATGTAGGCTCATTTAGAGGAATAAAATTAAAATCCCATAGGAACAACTACCATCTAAACATTTTGGGATACTTTTTTCAGGCTAAGCAGCTGATTTAAATTTTAGTTCATAGTAGGGAATGAAATACCACTTTCCTGTACTCCTCTAAGTTGTCTTTAATCTGCAGCAGGGCTCTGCCTGCAGGCTGGTGGGAGGTTGTCTCTCAGTCACTATGGGGCTCCCTTCCTCTCTTTGCAGTGGGATCATACAAGAACCCTATGGTTCTTCACCCCTGATGCCCAGACTTAGCATCTCTCAGCCGTTCCCCATCGGGTGCACTGAGGGTGCTGAGGCCTTTGCAGGGGGATTCTTGTTCCTGACAAAGCACCACCTTTTACACTGGTCAGTTTATTTTTATATCCTCTGCTTAAAGCACTTCCCTCTCTCCATTTCCCCCTTTGGGACAGCCTAGCAAACCCTCCTTCATGTGCTCCTGCAAACATATTGTTGGCCTCTTTCTTTCTGGGATAGTAGTAGGGAAATATCAGTTAGGTGTGGATTTTGTTGTTTTACTTCTTAAAAAATAACTTGCTCTGATAAGGTGATATGGTGAGTTATGATACTCTAATTGCAGGCTCCTGCATTTTTCTATGTCATTCTTTAATGCTCCTAGAACATTTCGTTGTATAGATATCTGTAATTTACTTACAGATAACATGAATTCAACAACTCTGTGTATGAAAGTTTTGCTGTATTTTGGATAAATTCTGGAGGTGGAATTACTGAGTCAAAGGACATGACTTTAGGGGAGTTCCTAGTGGTCCAGTGGTTGGAACTTCACGCTTCCACTGCAGGGGACATGGGTCTGATCCCTGGTCAGGGAACTAAGATCCTGCATGCCGTGCAGCGTGGCCAAAAAAAAAAAGACACAATGACAACATGACTTTTTTGGCGGGGTATTATTACCAGATCATCCTTTATTGACATCATACCACAAACTTAGCAGCTTGAAGCACCACCCACTTATTAGCTCACAGTACTGTAGGTCAGAAATCCAGGCTCTGCATGGCTGCTTTCTCTCTTCAGTCTCAAAGGCTGAAATCCAGGCATCAGTTGGCTGTGTTCTCGTCAGGAGGCTCAGCTGACGAGGGAAGAATCTGCTAACAAACTCATTCAGGTTGTTGGAAGAATTCGGTTCCTGAGGGTTATAGGACAGAGGTCCCTGGTTTTTTGCTGATTGTTATTTAGAGGTCACTCTCAGCTTCTGCCTTGTGGTCTGTCCATCTTCACAGCCGCCAGCAAAGAGTATTCTCCATGTTAAATCAATCCCTCACCCTTCAAATCTCTGACTTCCTCTGTCTCTGACCTCTAGACTTAGCTTTAAAGGGCTGATGTGATTAGGTCTCTCTATCTCCCCCTCCTCCCTCCCCCAAGAAATTTTTCGTCATCTCAAACGGAAAGTCCGTACTCATTAAAAAATAACACCCCACACCCCACACCCCCAGCCCCTGGCAACGTCTACTGTACTTGCTGTTTCTATGAATTTACCTAGTCTAGACACCTCATATAAGTGGAATCATGCAGTATTTATCCTTTTTTGTCTGACATTTCACTTAGCATGTTGTTTTCAAGGTTCATTCACGCTGTAGCATGTATGCCATTGTGTGTATATACCATGTTTTGTTTGTTCATTCATCAGCTGATGGGCATTTGGGTTGTTTCGGGTCTCTCTATCTTAGGGTTAACTGATTTGGGACTTTAATTACATCTCAAAATCCGTTTACAGCAGGCCCTAGATTAGTGTTTGAATAATGGGGAGAATGTGTATGTACACCAAGGGCCCAGAATCTTGGGGCCACCTTAGGATTCTTGCTACCACATACCCTCTAGAAAGATGGTACCGCCCCTGGTTGGAGGTACCATCTTGCCCTCTTTCATACCCTTAATGTATACTTTGCACAGAAGAGTTCTGGAAATGGCATCTCATTTCACTGCCTGCTTTTCCAGCTGGGCTGTTCTCTGCTCACGACTCTAGTGGAATGAAGGATGCATAATAATCCCTTTTCAGCCTCCAGTGAAAGCACTCTGGCTTCTTGTCCCTAATGTTACCTGTGACATGTTTCTTGAGGGTGTACAAGTGAGAAACCCATTAATAAGACCAGCGAGAGTGAGGAAGAGAATTTCTGTTTACCATTTGTGATTTGTGAGTGTAGCAGAATGTACAAAATGCATTCTCTCTTGATAGACTCTTGGAAAGAACTTAGAGCATTTAATAACCAAACAGCGGCACAAACTGTTTCAGATAATGCCCTGAGAATGCAGCAGGACTTGAACTTGTCTAAATAAGAGAATTTAGGGCTATAACTACCATGATTAAAATTAGCCTTATGCTCCAGTCTGAATGTAGATGTGTTTGATTCGGTGTGGTCTTTTGGAAATTGGACATCAGATCCTGAAAAGATGGTGATCCCTAGAAACTGGGAGACCTGGGGAATGGAAGCCAGTAAAATGTGCTGGAAATCTCAGATTAAATGGGAACTGGGCATCTCAATGACAAGAATGTGACCGTGGATTCAGCAGAGGTGGTGTTTGAATATTACCAATTGCCGTTCGGCTTGGAGGAGGAGTCCATGCCCTTTGGGAAGGCATGGATGGTGTGTGTATGTGTGTATATGTGTGTGCGTGTGTGTGTGTGTGTGTGTGTGTGTGTGTGTCTGTGTGAGAGAGAGAGAGAGAGAGAGAGAGGGAGGGAGGGAGGGAGGGAGGGAGGGAGAGAGAGAGAGGGAGGGAGAGAGAGAGAGAGAGAGTGGGGGGGGAGAGAGAGAGAGAAAGAAAGATATCCCAGGTTAGATAGTGTGTAGCCCTGGTCTTAGGGGTAACAGACAACTGCTGCTCTATTGTGGAAGGTGAATGTGAGATTTGAATGAGAATTAGAAGGGGGTTAAAGTATCCACTGTAGAGAACTGCCAGCTGGGGACTGCCTGGGCCGTGGGAAGAGGAAGACCCACAGGTGTCTACCTGCCTGTCTTCTCTAACCTGAGCTGGCTTTGCTGGCAGAACTGAATCTGTGTTCTCTCTCACAGGCAACTGCAATGTCTGTGGACTGTCTGGGGCAGCATGCAGTGCTTTCCGGGTAAGTGAGCTTACAGAGTTCGTCTGCCACGATTTCTGGGAACAAATTGCAAATCAAGAGGTTTCTGGGAAATTGGAAAATACTTTTTTATTTAAGGATTGCGGTCATAGGGTTTACTTCTGCTGTCCTAGTGACCTCAGCGGCAGTTGTGGTGATTATTTGCAGTTTATTTTTTTCTCTGCCCTAACAGGTGAGCAATAAAATTCCTTTGAAATGTTAGTGACTGGTAGTTTGGTCTTGAAATTGCCATTTTCTGTTTAGTGCGTGGACTCTTCAGAAGGATGCTGTCTGGCACAGTCTAACAGGTAGTTAGTTCCTAGGATTGAGAGGATCTGGGTTACAGTTTGGCAGTGCCATTGATTATGAGCCCCTGGACATTTATTCAGTAGGCCTCCCTGGACTTCGGTTTTCTCATGAAGCAATTTGATTTCATCATGAAGAAGTTGAACTACATAATTTCTGTAGTGTCTTCTGGTTCAAAATTAAGATTCTGGCAATTCAGCTCCCTGCATTTGCTAATCATCCTAACATTGTACCAGTATGATAACATCTAATGGTCAGAATCCCTTTCTTTCATGTTGCTCTAGATTACTACCTCTCAGATTTAGCTACATGTTCATTAACTTAGTTGTTTATGAACCCATTTATAAAATGAAGTGTTTTCTATTAACTTCATTGTTTTATTTTGAAATCATGTTTTAAATTACTTTTAAATAAAACCATAGCAAACATTAATTCAAAAGGATATACCATGGAAAGTAAGTTTCCCTCCTACCTCTGACTCCACTCCCCAGAGACAGTTATCGATACCATTTTCTTGCGTCACCCTGAATGCATAGATGGGAAAAATTGGTATGTCTCTTTTCTGCCCCTGCCAAACTCACTTTTTAAAAAAATAGCTTTATTGAGATATAATTCACATACCATGCAATTGACCCTTTTTTAAAAAAAAATTTATTTATTTTATTTATTTTTGGCTGCATTGGGTCTTCGTTGCTGTGCGTGGGGTTTGTCTAGTTGCGGCGAGCAGGGGCTAGTCTTCGTTGTAGTGCGTGGGCTTCTCATTGCGGTGGCTTCTCTTGTTGCGGAGCATGGCCTCTAGGTGTGCAGGCTTCAGTAGTTGTGGCACGTGGGCTCAGTAGTTGTGGCTAGCAGGCTCTAGAGCGCAGCCTCAGTAGCTGTGGCACACGGGCTTAGCTGCTCCGCGGCATGTGGGATCTTCCTGGACCAGGGCTCAAACCCGTGTCCCCTGCATTGGCAGGCAGATTCTTAACCACTGCGCCACCAGGGAAGCCCCAATTCACCCATTTAAATGTACAAGTCAGTCGTTTTTTGGTATATGTTATTAATTTCCTAGTCAGTTTTTTTTTGTTGTTTTTTTTTGTTTTTTGCGGTACGCGGGCCTCTCACTGTTGTGGCCTCTCCCGTTGCAGAGCACCGGCTCTGGACGCGCAGGCTCAGTGGCCATGGCTCACAGGCCTAGCCGCTCCATGGCATGTGGGGTCTTCCCGGACCGGGGCACGAACCCGCGTCCCCTGCATTGGCAGGTGGACTCTCAGTGGCCATGCCTCACAGGCCTAGCCGCTCCATGGCATGTGGGATCTTCCCGGACCGGGGCACGAACCCGCGTCCCCTGCATTGGCAGGTGGACTCTCAACCGCTGCGCCACCAAGGAAGCCCCCTAGTCAGTTTTTAAACCTCTTTTTTTTTTTTTTTTAAAATCAAGGAAATGCCTATACATAGTTTGAAAAGTCAAGTAACATTACAAGGCTTATATTGTCAGTCAGCAGAATCCCACCTCACCTTTTTTTTAAAAAAATTAATTAATTAATTTGTTTTTTTTATTTTTGGCTGCGTTGGGTCTTCGTTGCTGTGCGTGGGCTTTCCCTAGTTGAGGCAAGCAGGGGCTACTCTTCGTTGGGGTGCTTGGGCTTCTAATTGTCGTGGCTTCACTTGTTGCACAGCATGGGCTCTAGAGCGCAGGCTCAGTAGTTGTGGCACACGGGCTTAGTTGCTCCGCAGCATACGGGTCTTAACGGGCCAGCGATCAAACCCGTGTCCCCTGCATTGGCAGGTGGATTCTTAACCACTGCACCACCAGGGAAGCCCCCCACCTCACCTTTTTCCCCACCCTGATCTCAGTCACCAGAGGCAACCAATTAAGATTCTTTTAGCTATTTATTTTGGATTGCCTCTATTTTTCCAAGTGGTATACTACATACACTGCTATATCTTGATTTATCCATCATAGATATTCAAATTGACTTCTTACAGTAGATGATGAATATTTAGCACTTTTACTTTGGTTGTGAGTCCCTTATGTATGTATACCTGGCCTTCCCCCTCCTTCCAATGTAGTCATATAACAATTGTTGGGTTGAATCAGTATTTGGGGTTCTTTTTCTGAGTTATTGTCAAGAGGTCCTATGCCATTCTGATTCTGGACTCTGTATGTGACCTATTTTTTCTCTTTGGAGAAATCCTATCTTTATCCCTAGTGTTATCTTTACCTCTTGTGTGTGTGAAATTTTCACTGTGACCGCTTTGGTATGTGTCTTTTTTCATTCATTGTGCTGGGCACTTAGAGGGACCCTCCTCCCCTTTTTGACATTATTACCTGTTTTATCTAAACAAATAGAAAAATAACATATACTTGGCATTATGTAGCCATATTAACAACCCATAAAATACTTTCAGGTGCCCTGGAATAACTGTATCTCAAACGTTAGATTTCTCAGTATTGACTGATGTGGATATTGTCATTTGTAGCATTCTAGGAGAGAACGGGATTATGTAACTGGAAATCATGCAAGTGTTGTTGTTCTGATGCGTTCTTAGACATGCATACATCCATATTATTTTTCAACATGATCTTGAAGTTCACTATTTTATTTTCTTATATTGAACTTTAAAATATGTGTAGTAAGGTGTATGCTTAAGTGAACAGCTCAAATAAATTTACAAATATATACACCCATATGGTCACCATTCAGCTTAAAATAACGAATAATTTTTAGCACCTGGGAGGGCCCTTTCAGTCTGGAAATCTGTGTCTTTTAGTTTGGAGAAATTTTCCTGCATTACGTCTGATAATTTTCCTCATTCTTTGTGGAGCGCCTCTTAGTGCATGTTGGATATCCTGTGTGGATTCTCTTCTGAACTTCTGGTCTTTTTGTCTTTCTGTTTTGCATTCTGGGAGTTTTCTTCAACTTTAACTTCCAACCCTTCTGTCAGGTTTTAAAATTTCAACTGTAACTTTAATTTCCAGGAGCTCTTGTTCTCTGTTCTTTAAATTGTCTTCTTTTATGTCTCTGAGAATATTAATTCTAGGTTTTCTTCTTTCCTCTGTGCCGCCCATTTCCTTTTTTTCCTTTTGGCTGTGTTGGTCTCTGTCTTTCAAGTTTCCTGCTGTGACTGATGCTCCTGGGCTCTCTGTTAATATTAAAGGGCGAGTGGAATCTCTGTTTACGTGTGCAGTGGTGGGATCCGCTGTAGGGAGATCAGGCGGGACCTGGGCCCTTTTGTTGGAGGGTGCCCGCATGTCATCATCTCCAGGGCTTTGTTGTGGTTGTTTTGTTCGCTTTCGTTCTTTCTTGGGCTGCTCACTTCCTCCTGAGAAGAATGCGCTTGTCATCAGTCACTATCTGAAGACTAAAAGCCATGTGTTGTGAGTTCTGAGCAGGGGAAGAGGCCTGAGGGTCTCACCCTCCACTTCCTGCCCTGTTTTGAGCACAGCAGCTCTCGCTCACCCCCTGCTGTGCCTCTTGTCCCAGGCCCAGGGCTCCTCTGAGGTAGTTTCTCTTCCTCTCCAGCTCCTGTGGGCCTGGATTCCACAGTGTGAACCAGCTTGCTCTGCAGGCACTTGGGTGCTGGTTGCCTTTCCTCTAGATCAGTTACCATTTTTCTGTCGGCTCTCCGTTTCCTCTCTCATTTTCTTTGTGGGTTTCTGTCTTTTATGTTTTCACTCTTATTCTAGTGGGTCTTCAGTGGGGGATGAAGACACCCATGTATGTCCAATCAGGCATGTTTATCCTGAAGTGCCCACCTTCTGCTGTTCTGCATTTGCCCTGTACTGTCTCTGATTTCCCCTGTTGAAAAACATGCCATATATTTAGTGCTTGGCCTTTGCCCTGTTTTCATTCTAATGGGAAATGCCGGCCTGCCTGCCATAGGATCAGATGATTCCTTAGGAAGAGGTCAGAGTTTCCAGGTCTTTGTACTGTACCAACTTCTCAGAAGCCCCAGAAATTCTCTTAATTTGTGTCTTACCTGTGCTTCCCTTCTCTCTTAATCCATCCCTCCTAGGGTTTCTGCTAGTTCTACATGCCATTTTTACTTTCTACTTCCTGTCTGTTCTGAGCAGGGACAATTAATCTTTTTCTTCACTATCGAGCCCACCTGTCCTTGCCGACTCCCGGGGGCTTGGAGCGCTCCCCAGCAAAGAATCGCTGATGGCTGCTGAAGAGGTTGATATACATACCAAGGATTTTTTTCTTACAACAGAAGGAAAATAGGTGAACAAAGGACATCACGGTTTTCAGATCCTTTGTATTGATTGGCACCTTGAACATTATTGGCACTTATTATTATTTTCATTATTATTATTTTTGGCTATTGTTTCCCCGTCTGATAGCGTTAACTTAGTTCCCATCACCAAGTAGTCAACTTGCACGGGATTTTGAGATTTTCTCAAATTATTTGGCTAAGTGATAAGCGAGGTGTTTAATTTTACACACGTTTATTGCATGCAAAGCACTGTGCCTAGTGATGAGGGACGTACAGAGATATTCAAGACATGGTCCATACCCCAAACACTCAGTTGGTTTGGGACAGGAACCTTTACGTTAGCAGTTCTGCTACAGAGATAAGTGCTGTGCTGTAGTCCAAATGCAGACTCTGTCATGGGAGTCGTGTGGAAGCAGCTATGATCCTAACTGGGGGATTGGAAAAGCCTGGGAGAGGGCTGGGCTGGAGCTGAATCTGGTGGAGGAGGTCAGACTTCCATGGATATGGGAGGGAGGACCATCTCTAGAGACAGATCTCACAGGGAGTATGGCTCCCGCTTGCCCAGCAGCCACGAGTTACTCTAGTCACTTGTATGCCTTTCAGAGTCGATAAACGTCATGTACATCTGGGGATTTTTTGAGCACTGCTTGCGAACTGTATGTCATTCCAAATGCGCTTTTCTATCTTAGTGCTAATGCTGTTCTGTTTTCATAATGTTGATGTTGTTTTCCTAGCCGCCGATTCCTATACATCGTCAATCTAGATGCACCCTTCGAAGGTCACCGAAAGATCTCACGCCAGAGCAAGTGGGACATTGGAGCCGTGCAGTGGAATCCTCATGACAGCTTCGCGCACTATTTTGCAGCCTCGGTGAGCTCATTCAAGGAGTACAGGAAAAGGCTTTTATTTTTTAATTTTTATAAATTTATTTATTCATTTATGGCTGTGTTGGGTCTTCGTTGCTGCGTGTGGGCTTTCTCTAGTTGTGGCAAGCGGGAGCCACTCTTTGTTGCGGTGCGCGGGCTTCTCATCGTGGTGGCTTCTCTCTTTTTTTTTTTTAACATCTTTATTGGAGTATAATTGCTTTACAATGGTGTGTTAACTAACACAATGGTGTGTTAGTTTCCGCTAACAAAATGAGTCAGTTATACATATACATATGTTCCCATATCTCTTCCCTCTTGCATCTCCCTGCCTCCCACCCTCCCTATCCCACCCCTCTAGGTGGTCACAAACCACCTAGCTGATCTCCCTGTGCTATGCGGCCGCTTCCCACTAGCTATCCACCCTACGTTGGGTAGTGTATATATGTCCATGCCACTCTCTCATTTCGTCACCGCTTACCCTTCCCCCTCCCCATATCCTCAAGTCCATGCTCTAGTAGGTCTGTGTTTTATTCCTGTCCTACCCCTAGGCTCTTCATGACATTTTTTTTCCCTTAGATTCCATATATATGTGTTAGCATATGGTATTTGTTTTTCTCCTTGTGACTTACTTCACTCTGTATGACAGACTCCATGTCCATCCACCTCACTGCAAATAACTCAATTTCGTTTCTTTTTATGGCTGAGTAATATTCCATTGTATATATGTGGTGGTGGCTTCTCTTGTTGTGGAGCACGGGCTCTAGGCACGCGGGCTTCAGTAGTTGTGGCGCATGGGCCCAGCAGTTGTGGCTTACGAGCTCTAGAGCGCAGGCTCAGTAGTTGTGGTGCACGGGCTTAGTTGCTCCGCGGCATGTGGGATCTTGCTGGACCAGGGCTCGAACCCATGTCCCCTGCATTGGCAGGTGGATTCTTAACCACTGTGCCACCAGGGAAACCTGGAAAAGTCTTTTAAATGTGAGATCTAAGCTGGTAGGTCTGTGTTCTACGTAGAGAAGAGAACATAATCGTCATTTCTCAGGCGGCAAAGAGGGGTTGCATAGTTCTAAAAGGAAGACGGAGGCAATTACAGATTTAAATGTATATGAAAAGAATTGGGGGTACCATCGGTAATTCTAAGAATTGAGTCCAGATTTGGAAAGGGAAACAGGTAGATACCTCTATGTCTGTGTGTGATAAGAACCCGTTTTCTGCATGAATGTAACTAGCCAGTGAATGAAAGAGGTTCTAAAGAAGGACCTGGTGAGCTGGTCTGGGGGCGACTGTCTCTGCTTTCAGAGGGATCAGAAGATTCCATACACCCTTCCACTCAAAGGAAGGGATTCTTTTCTGATTAAATCCTGTTTATATGTGAATTCTTCCAGGGAAAAGATGCATATGTTTCATTAGGTTTTCCAGGGTGTTCACAACTGAAAAAATATCTGGGCTTAGATCATCTCTGGTATCCCTTGCCCGATTCTTTATCAGTGTTCTGTTCTCCTAGGACAATTAAAGACCTAAACCTCTGGCTCCTTTTGCACTGGGCCGGGAGGGCAGTATTTGAAGGAGCCCTTCTCATCCTCCAGGGAGTATGACCGTTCGCAGTGCTGTCTGGGTCTGTTCTTAACGGGAATGACAGTCTGTGAGAGGAAAGCATCTCACAAAAGAAAGAAGAGCAATGCTGTCAGCTTTAGAAGGAACAAAAAGCTGCTGTTCCCCGTCATTTCCAAAATAGAATCTGACTGTCTGCCTTTAACCAGGGACAGCGACTAAAGTGGACCTGATTCCTGGGACTGTTGACAGGTCAGGCCAGATCATTCTTCGTGGTGGGGGCTGTCCTGTGCTTTGTAGGGAATTAGCAGCATCCCTGGCCCCTCTCCCACTAGATGCCAGTAGCATCCTCCCCCACCCCCATCGTGACAGCCAAAAACGTCTCTAGGCATTGTCAGGTGTCCCCTGGGAAGCAAAATCTCCCCTGATTGGGAACCACAGATTTAGGCTGACCCTTCAGTACTCGGCCCAAGTGGATTAACACCGCATGTGTTTGGGAGTGGCAAGAAAGAGCCTTATTTATTTATTTTTTTCAGACGATCATCTAAAGTGAACAATTAAGTATCATTTAGTACATTCACAGTGTTATGTAACTGCCACCTTTATCTAGTTCCCAAACATTTCCATCACTCCAAAGGAAACCCCCTTACCATTAAGCAGTAATTCCCCCACCCCCAGCCCCTGGCCACCTCCAGTCTGTGTTCCATCTCTGGATTTAGCTATTCTGGATATTTCATATAAGTGTGGTCATACCGTACATGACCTTTTGTGTCTGGCTTCTTTATCCACGTCAGAGCAGGTATCAGTACTTTACTCCTTTTTATGGCTGAATAATATTCCATCATAGGGATACACCACATTTTGTCTATTCATCCACTGATGGACATTTGGGCTGGCTATTATAAATAGTGCTGATAAGAACATGTACGTGCATGTACTTTTTTTAAAAAAATAAATTTATTTATTTATTTAATTAATTTATTTTGGCTGTGTTGGGTCTTCGTTGCTGCGCGCGGGCTTTCTCTAGTTGCAGCGAGCGGGGGCTACTCTTTGTTGCAGCGTGCGGGCTTCTCATTGCGGTGGCTTCTCTTGTTGTGGAGCATGGGCTCTAGGTGTGCAGGCTTCAGTAGTTGTGGCTCACGGGCTCTAGAGCACAGGCTCAGTAGTTGTGGCGCACAGGTTTAGTTGCTCCGTGGCATTTGGGATCTTCCCGGACCAGGGCTCAAACCTGTGTCCCCTGCATTGGCAGGCGGATTCTTAACCACTGTGCCACCAGGGAGGCCCTGTACATGTACTTTTTTGGGTACTCATTTTCACTTCTTTTGGGTATATTCCTAGGAGTGATTGAAAGGCCATGTGGTAAGTCTGTGTTTTACTTTTTGAGGAACCATCAAACTGTTTTCTACAATGCACAAGACCGTTTTGCAGTCCCATCAGCAATGCATCAGCATTGCATAGCAATGCACAATCCAGCCTCACCAAAATTTATTTCCTGTTTTTGTTTTTGTAATTTAAAAATTCTAGCCATCTTAGTGGGTATAAAGTGGTATCTCACTGTGGTTTTGATTTGCATTTCCCTAGTGACTAATGATGTTGAACATCCCCTCATGCGCTGGCTGGCCATTTGTATATCATTTTTTGGAGTTATGTTTATTCAAGTCCTTTGCCGATTTTTGAACTGGGTTGTTTGTCTTTTTGCTGTTGAGTTATAAGAGTTCTTGATGTATTCCTGATACTAGACCCTTATCAGTGACATGATTTGCAAATATTTTCTCCAACTCTGTAGATTGTCTTTTTACTTTCTTGATAATGTCTTTTGATACGTAAAAGCTTTAATTTTGATGAAGTTCAATTGACTGATTCTTTTTTCCCCTTCATTGCTCTTGGTTGGAAGGCAAGCATTTTCAGGAGAAAGAGCTTTGGAGTTAGGCAAATCTGAGGTCAAGTCCCAGTTTCAACACTCACTGTTTTATCTTGAGCGCCCATCCAACTTTTGGAGCCTCAGTTGCCTCACCTGTGATGTGGGTGATGACACCCAGTGTGCAGTGTGATGGGAAAGAGCAGAGGACAGGTTTCTTAAGGTTCCTAGTCCATAAACTGGCACTAGCAGACCCTGGAAATGGCTGGGAATGTTATTATAAGATGAGGGGGGCTTTTCTTTACACTCCTGTTCCCATTGGAAGCTATTTTGAATCCTTACCTTTTGACAGGAACCTTACCTATTTAGAATTGGAAACTGGCATTTCTAGATAAAAATCTCAGAGCTGTATACAACTGTCTGTCTCTGAGCTAAAATGAAAATACATCATATATATATGTATATATATATATATATATATATATATCAGTTCAGAAATTATTAAATAGCCTACTAATAGTAATTAGTCTATTAGTAATCTTTATCCATTTTCAGTGTGTTTCAGGAACTCATGATATTTAGGGAGCATTTGCTGGCTTGTTTCTTTAAGAGAAGTGTAGTTTGATTGAAGCTTTGTTTTTCTTCTTTTTCCTTATTGTAATTGTGGTTTCTTCTGGCCCGTTTTCCCTGTGTCTTTCTGCTTAACCCTTAAAGAAGTTCATATTTCAAGGAGTCTTCTATAATTTTGCCTTCTAGGACACGCTTTTAGTGGTGATTCTGTTTTCTTTCTCATGCATGTGTTTTTTCAAAGTGTGGTAGGTGGACTCCGGGCATTGGGTGGTGGAAAGGGTGAGCTGAGCACATGGAGTGTGACAGCATCTGGGGAGATGGGTGTGTGACCCTTAGGGCAGGGCGGTCGTTCCTCTGATGGTTGGGGGCGGCTCCATAACCCATAGCTCACGTGCTCACGAGTGTGTCTGTAGTCTTAGTTCAGCCGCAACTGTTCAAGATGGGTTTCCCCTTGTCTCTTTTCAGAGCAACCAACGGGTCGACCTTTACAAGTGGAAAGATGGCAGTGGGGAAGTTGGCACAACCTTACAAGGCCACACTCGTGTCATCAGGTAGGCACAGCCCTCCACTGCTCCCTGGCCTGTCTCACTTTGTCACAGTTCCTCGGGAAGTGAAACAAAGACACCATCGCCCTCCAGGCTTGACCCTCTGTGTTGCATTGGCCCCAGGTGGCTGCTGTGTCCTTAGCAGTCCTGAAGTGATGGTCATTGCAGAGAGGAACAGCTGGTGTTTAGGAGCCAGCATCCCTGTAGCTGTTAACCCCCATCCCAGGAGACACTTAGGTACAGCCTGGTCCAGAATAAAGGGTTAGAGCTGTTTGCTGCAGGAGGGAGGTGAACTTACGCCCACAGAATCCCCCAGCTCACGGTCGGTGGTGCCCGGAGCACAGAGACCTTGGGGGCCAGCCCTTTGCTCCAGCGCGGGGGGGGGGGGGCACCACGTGGAGCTCCTGCGTCATAGTCCGTTACCCAGATGCCCAGTTGCTTCCCACTCGTGGCCTTCCAGCTGGCTTCTGGAATGTTCCTGGATCCATCCTTTCCTTGGGTCACTGTTTCTGGGTGGGGAAAACCTCTTGTGAGAAGCAGCGGCAGGAAGTGTGGGAGTGGTGAAGCCGACGGGGGAGGCGACGGGAAAGGCCACACACCCCGGCCTGTGTTAACTGTTTGTGTAGCAAGTGCCTTTCAAGGAGTGAGGACGTGGGTGCGGAGGACCAGAGCCCTGCTTGCCCTCCTTGAAAGCTGTGTGGCAACACGGCAGTTTGCCAGTGCTTTAAAGATGTGGGTTTTACTCAAGGTACCTGTGGTTGAGACTGATTTAAAAAACACTGTCAACAGTCCCGTGAGGTTCTTTTCTTTGTTTTGTCTTAGTTTGTGCACATGCATGTGTGTGCGCTTTTGTGTGTGTATGTGTTTTAAGTTGAAAAGCTCCGTTTCTTTTGGTTTTGGGGAGCAGGTGGTAACCAGGGAAGGACCTGAAAGTTTCCTTCAGAGCTTGGTTAAGTCTTCTTCCCCAAAGAACTTCGGAGATTCCCAGTGTAAACCATTTGCAGGGGCCCATTGACAGTGACTTTCTGAAGCTGCTAGAAATGAAATCTGCGAATGCTTTGGAAATGGACTCTGAATTTTTTCTCTTCGTTGTTGTCCCGTATATTCCTTGTGTTTTCAGTGACTTGGACTGGGCAGTGTTTGAGCCAGATCTCCTGGTCACCAGCTCTGTGGACACCTACATCTACATCTGGGATATCAAGTAAGAACCGTCAAGAGGCGTAACCACTTGGCTGTGGGATGATCTGGGCCCTTTGTTTTAGAGATCGGGTATCTTAATTTGGTTTTCCCCAGATGCAGACCCTGAGACGGGGACACATTGCGGATACGTTGTTTAGGAGGGGACAGAACTGCTGGTGGGGATGGGGAAGAGAGACGGGATCAGGAAGGCCGCACAGAGGGCACGTCATCTACTTGGGTGCCACCGTGACCAGCTGGAGCTTGGTCTTACTGGGAACACTGGGGGCTGGTGTACCACTCCCTCCTCAGAGGTGTTCCCCTGCGAGGGCCCAGGAAGTGGGGGCGCCATCCACTGTCAGTCATTGGTTGAAGGCTGTCCCGGAGGCCTCAGCTCCCTGGCACTTCAGGCCTGTCACAGAGGTTTGCAAAACGGGCTTCAGCAGCCAGGGAAATCCCATTGTCAGAGAACCACAGGTTCAGGCATTTGGAAGTCAGGCTGGAGTTTCCTGAAGTGGCAGGTGGCGCTGGGGGCATTCTGATGGGTACAGACACACACGTGCTGCAGCGAGCAGTGCTCCAGGACAGCTGCTTTGCTCTTGGTGGCGCTTCACTTCCCCTCTGGAAACAGGGCTGAGAGCCATCTCGTAAAGCAACTCTCCATGGAGCAAAGAGTGGAGGAGCGCCCGGCCCAGGGCCTGGCGCGTCCTAAGCTCTTCATAAACATCCATTCCCGTTTCTCTCAGTAAAGCAGATTTCTTTCCCCGTAACCGTTAACTAGAGGGCCTGTGGCCTGTGGAGTCGCCAGGACAGGACACCCTCTCCCCAGCCAGGCCACCCTGCTCCCAGATGGCAGTGACTTTGTGATGCTTTACACTGAAAGGTAAACTGTAGGCAGAGGACACGCCAGGTACTGAGGTTTGACTGACCAGACAGACCGGGGAAAGGGATCCTCAGGGAGTAAGGATGTGCTGACTTCACCTGCATCCCGCGCAGGTTAGCACTTCCAAGGTGACAGGTCTAAGGGCAGCGCCAGAGGAGGGAGAAGGAGCAAAAAATCCAGGGGAAGTGGAAGAGAGGGGCTCTAAGCGAGCAAACAACCCCCTGGGAGCTCTGGGGCAAGGGTCCCTCATTTACATGAAACAGTTGTTTTCATAATTTAAAGACTGAAAGACACTTGAACTGACTTGCCTTCTCAGGTCTTCTGAACAGTAAGCCAGGGCTGCGGGTTTGCCTTGTCTGGCCCTCCTAGCCCTAGGGGGCTGCCCAGTTCTGTCATTTTGACCATTCGTGGTGAATGGTTGAGTCTCCCATTGTATCCAGGAGTAGTTTTAAAAAAAGTAAAATGGTGGTAAAAGCCACAAAGCAAAATTTACCATCTTAATCATTTTTTTTAAGTGTGCGGTTCAGTAGTGTTAAGTATATTCACATTGTTGTGCAACAAAGCTCCAGAACTTTTTCATCCTGCAGAACTGAAAATCTGTACCCGTTAACCAACTCCCCGTTTCCCCCTCCTTTCAGTCCCTGGCAGCCACCACTCTACTTTCTGTCTCTGTGAATTTGACGACTCTAGGTACCACGTGTAAGTGGAATCATACAGTGTTTGTCCTTTTGTGACTGACTTACGTCACTTAGTATAATGTCCTCAGGGTGCATCCATGTTGTAGCACGTGACAGTATTGCTTTCCTTTTTAAGGTCTAATAACAATCCATTGTATGTAGAGACAGTACTGTATTTATCCGTTCATCAGTCGTGGACACTTAGGTTGCTTCTACCTCTTGGCTGTTGGGAACACCCAGAGTAGTTTTCCAGTCCACCTTGGCAGTGCTGTTGGTTCTTGCAGAATTATGCCGCTACGACTGTCCCGTTGTTCCACAGGAGAAGTGACACCAGGAAGGGGTTCCTTTGGCTCCCTTCACCCCCGCATCAGAGTCACCCAGGCCACGCCAGGTCGTGTAATTTGTTCTCTGTGGATACAACTGTATAATTAGAAATTCAGACTTAGTCTCAGCTGAAGAGGCTGAGAAAGCTCATCTCCCTGGAGGGAGACAGGCTTCTCTTTACACTACTTTTTAAGGGCCTCACATTCCCACTGAAGTCCAAGAACCCACTGAAAGGAAAGTGAAGAAATGCGAGCAACGGGAGAAAGGCACCAGGTGGATGGGGGCAGGTGAACAGGCATTTGACTTCTGACTCTTATGTTTCAGAGATACACGGAAGCCGACCGTTGCGCTGTCTGCTGTAGGTGAGTGGACGCGCCCCCGGCGGCCTGCATTCCCTTCCTTCCACTGCTTCGCTCCCACTGACGCCCCGTCCCCCATGGTCCGGGCTCTGTCCACGGTCACGTGGACCTGTAAGGTCCATGTCACAAGCGCCCTGCTCCCGCTCCTCTCAGAAGTTAGAGTCAGGACTGTAGAATGTGGTCAGGAACTTATTTCAGAATTCAAGGGCAGGAGCCAAGCCACATTGGTTTGTTTTTAAACTTTTTCTTGTGGAAACTTTCAAAAGTGTATAAAACTAGAAGAGGATGAATTGCCTTGTGCTCGTCATCCAGCTTGAACGTCGTCGAGGAACAGACAACGTTCTTTCAACGTTCTTTCCTCTTTCACCCACTAGCCCACCCACCCCTACCCCTAATCCCCTTTGGGATTATTTTGAAGCAAATCCCAGGTGTCATATCATTTCATCAACAAATATTTCAGTAAGTATGTCTTTTTTTAAAAAAATTTATTTTATTTTATTTATTTATTTTTGGCCACGTTGAGTCTTCATTGCTGCGCACGGGCTTTCTGTAGTTGCGGCGAGCGGGGGCTACTCTTCGTTGCGGTGCGCGGGCTTCTCATCGCGGTGGCTTCTCTTGTGGCGGAGCACGGGCTCTAGGCGCGCAGGCTTCAGTAGTTGTGGCACATGGGCTCAGTAGTTGTGGCTCGTGGGCTCCAGAGCACAGGCTCAGTAGTTGTAGCACACGGGCTTAGGTGCTCTGTGGCATGTGGGATCTTCCCCGCCCAGGGCTCGAACCCGTGTCCCCTGCATTGGCAGGCGGATTCTTAACCACTGCACCACCAGGGAAGTTCCAGTAAGTATTTTTAATAAGAGAAGAATCCTTTTAAAAAAAAACATAGCCACAATACCATTAGCATACCTAAAAATATTAACAGTAGTTCTTTAATGTCGTCAAATATTTAAGCAGTATTCAGATTTCTCCAGTAGTCTCAGTAGTTGTTTGGTTTTTTTGTTCTTTTTTTTACAAATTATTTGAATCAGAATCCAAATAAAGTCCGTATTTATAAGTGGTTGATATATTTCTCATCTCTTTCAGTTGGTAGGTTTCTCCTTCCTTCCCTTGTTTGGTTTGTTTGTTTGTTTTTCCTTCCCTGCAGTTTCTTTACTGAAGAAACTGAGGTTTCCGCACAGTCTAGATTATACTGATTGTGTCCCCGTGGTATCATTTAATATGGGCATACTGAAACATTGAAATTACTTTCTGAGCTACCTGTTTTCATCACTCTGTTGGAATTGACTATTTTTGCAATTCTGCATTGGGGCTGTTACAGAGTATTCTCACGACTTCCTGAGCGTTGAACTTGGGCATAGAACCGGTATACCTTGCCCACCGTGATGAAGCCCAGTCATCAGTATTCTATTTTGGCATCCTTGGTCAAAACAAATCATATTACCTGTCTCTTAAATCCTGCTTTTTTGTATCTTCTTGCCTCATTTGAATTCACATTTGGTGTTTGCTCCAAAATGATCACATGATTCTTCTTTTTATCCCCCTGCACCCCGACTCGTCATCATTTGAAGGCATTAAACATCATGACTGTATTAAGCAGTTGGTTGGTTTGCTCTGTGAGGTTAGGGACCACGTCTGCCCTGTCCAGGGCTGCAGACCAGGGTCAGCCTAAGCGCCTGTCCTGTGGAGATGCTCTGGGAGTGTTTGTTCGATGGATGTGGAGCTCAGGCATCTGTGTCTCTTGTGCTGAGTGCTTAACAGTTGTGCTGGTGCCTCCCTCACAACCTGTGCACACACACTTGTAGGCACTTATGATCTGAGGCATAGAATGGCCCACAGACGTGGTTGCAGAGGACACTGAGCTGAAAGAAAGTACTTATGGTCTGTGAATGCCTCAGTCATCCATCCCTGACTTTGTTATTTCTACTTGCAGGTTTCTAAGTTAGATGGCTTATAGAGGACCTCTAAAAAGAAAGATTATTCTAATTGCTTTCTTTTGGGAGTCTTTCTGAAAAAACAGAGGTAGGAGATTTCTTTCTTTTTTGCACCTCAGTGAGGTCTCAGTGGTGGCAGAGCTCTCATTCCGTTAGAGGTGCAGCCTGGGTGCTGCAGCTCCCCAGAGCCTGTGGTCCTCATCTCTCTGTGAGCACATTGTTTATACCTTGGGGTAGGGAGTCAGTAAGAGCATGTCCATGTGTGCTCCAGAGCGTTCTCTGTTTCTGAGAACTATTATGGTCTGTGAGGTCTCCGTTTGACCCTGGTGTCACGATCCTAGTAAAGCACGTTGAATTAGGGGGTTCCCAGAATCCTTTGGAGGCTTCATGTTCTCATGGACCATCTGCTGGGAATGGCATATTTTCTTGGAACTGGTTTTTCTTTTCTTTTTCCTTTTCTTCCAGTTTTATTGAGATATAATTGACACACAGCACTGTGTAAGTTTTTGTACAGCATAATGATTTGACTTACGTACATGATGAAATGATGACCACAGTAAATTGAGTGAACATCCATCATCTCATTTAGACACAACATTAAAGACATAGAGGGCTTCCCTGGTGGCGCAGTGGTTGAGAGTCCGCCAGCCGATGAAGGGGACACGGGTTCGTGCCCCGGTCCGGGAAGATCCTACATGCTGCGGAGCGGCTGGGCCTGTGAGCCGTGGCTGCTGAGCCTGCGCGTCCGGAGCCTGTGGTCTGCAATGGGAGAGGCCACAGCAGTTAGAGGCCCGTGTACCGCAAAAAAAAAAAAAAAAAAAAGCATAAAAAAAAAGACGTAGAGAAAATTTTTTTTCCTGTGTTGTTTCATTCTTTGGTAACTCTGTCACATGGAGATGGAGCAGTAATTTAAAAAAATATATATATTTATTTATTTTTGGCTCCGTTGGGTCTTTGTTGCTACGCACAGGCTTTCTCTAGTTGCAGTGAGCGGGGGCTACTCTTCGTTGCTGTGTGCAGGCTTCTCATTGCGGTGGCTTTTCTTTGTTGCGGAGCACAGGCTCCAGGTGTGCGGCCTTCAGTAGTTGTGGCTCACAGGCCCAGTTGCTCCGTGGCATGTGGGATCTTCCCAGACTGGGCCTTCAACCCGTTTCCCCTGCATTGGCAGGTGGATTCTTAACCACTTGCGCCACCAGGGAAGTCCCTGGAGCAGTCTTTTCTTACACACTTTCTCCTCTAGCTGATATCATTTCTTGCAAAGAAACTGGGTCTCCTAAGTAATACACTGCCGTCTTCCAACTTCAGGGGTCTCCATCATTCGATCTTAGGTGACTTAAGGTGTCCTGTGTCTCAAGGAAAAAAAAACACAACAAACAAACAAATAAGCAAACAAATACCCTCACCAAAACCAAGCAGGGATAAAGTCTGGGCCTTACTCTGTTTCCTGTTAGGTTCTAAGTCCTTGCTTTCTGTCTCATACGCTACGGATTCTTGGGTCAGGTTGTCCTCCAAAGTCCTGGATCCACTGCGGTGTCCTCAAGTAATAAACACCCACCCAAAGGGAGAGAGTGTCAAATTAGAAATGTCATGTGTTGTCTGAGCAAAGAACAAGAAGAGGTGGAAGGAGAGTCATCATGTGATTCTGGTTTGATATAATCAATGCGATTATTTTAAGAGTCAGCTGGAAGTGCTGCTATGTCCCAATTTTCCACCTGTCTCAGCCCCTTCTGGCATCTTCCAGTATGCCTCCTCTCTTAAGTAGCTCTTTTGTCCCCGTTGTTGATACCTCTGTGTTCTGGCAGAGGACTGAGTTCACACGGTGCCAGGAGTGTTCCCTTTCCCTGTCTCCACACAGGGCCATGTGTAACCGCTCACTGATGGGGAGATGAGAGTGGGGGTGGGGTGCACATAACTTTCTGAGGGCAGAATTGGGCCACACTGGGGCTCATTCTTCAGCTGAGCCTCAGCTGGAGGCTGTGTTTTTCCAAGACTGTCCCTCCCCCAGAAACGAAACCAAAAAAACCAGTGTGGGAAGGAGCAGGCTTTGAGCTGAGGCTCTTCTGATTGGGAGCGCGAGCTTGGTGTCGGAGAGGATGAAGGGCCAGGTTGTGTGATGTGTCAGTGACCAGCCAACAGAGCCGGCTGAACCGCCGCTCTGTAAGAAACTGTCTTCCCCTGCTGATTCTGCTGGGAGGTAACCTGAAGTCTTTTTTTTTTTCTCCTTAGTGAGATTATTTCCTCAATTAGGTGACTCTGATCCTGTTCCCATGTGTTAATTCATTTATTCTTTGGCTTCAGTTTCTCCTTAATGGTGGAGCTGATGCAGTCATAGAAGCTTGAAGAGTTCTGTTCTTACTCATCCGGAACTCATTATGCAGCTCCCCTGGATAAGCTCCCCTCTGGTACTGAAGGCGTTGAGGGCAACAGCTTTCCTCCCCTGATTTTTCTTTGCAGCGGGTGCCTCACAGGTCAAATGGAATAAAAAGAACGCTAATTGCCTTGCCACCAGTCATGACGGGGATGTACGGATATGGGACAAGCGGGTAAGTAATCTTCTTTTTCCCCTCTGAGAGGATATGAAGAGGATGTTGTGAATAGCAGGACTTGTCTTGAGAGACCAGGGTACCCTGTGCAGCATGGTTAATTGCCATGTTAAGATCCTAGTACCAGATGACATTTGCTTCCCGATCAAACTGGTGTTGATGCAAGATAGGGGAGTGAGACATTATGATCAGTGGTTAAGAAAATGAACTTGGGGAATTCCCTGGCGGTCCAGCAGTTAGGACTCTGAGCTTGCACTGCAGGGGACACAGGTTCAATCCCCGGTCTGGGAACTAAGATCCCGCTAGCTGCATGCCGCAGCCAAAAAAAAAAGAAAATGAACTTGACCTGACCTACGCTAGCGTCCCATTTGGCTGCCTCCTGATTATGATATCAGGTGAGCCACAAACTTTTCCAAGCCTCGGTTTCCTTTTCTTCAGAATAAAGATGATAATAGTGAGTGTGTCATTGAGGGAGTCAAGCCTGGGGGACCAGACACTATTCTAGAATGGTCAGCAGGCTTCTTATTCCTGCCCCAGATTGCAAAGTGAAAACTCATTGTTCTAGGACATATACCATCTAGAATTAAATCACTGAGGCAGGATACTCGGTATGTTCAAATGTTCCCTTGGAAGTCTAGCTGTGCCGTCAGCCTCAAATGAGCCTGCAGAGCGTACGTTCTCCCTGCATTAGCCCATGGACCTGAGAGGCATGAAAGAGTTGCAGGGTTCTGGGCTGCTACTGTAATGGCAAGTCTGGAAGTTTGATATGTTGGCATCAGTGAGAACAGTGATGCAGGGAAAGGGCCTCTTCCACAACTAACTGCCAGACGATTGGCTAAGAATGCAGAGAGTAGTCGACTTCTGTGAGATCTGGGGTGTAAATTCTGCTTCCTGCTCTGTGAAAACTGCCTTTGTGGGGAGGACCTACTGTTAGTTTTCCTGGAACTTGTTCAGGAACTGTCCCAGCTGGGATGCTGACTGTAAAGTCTCAGCCTTGCTTCCGGCTGCCCTGCTCCCTTCCCCTTCCAGCAGGGAATAAAGTCATACCGTTAGAGAGGAGAGGGAAGTGAAGCAGAGATTGGGAGGCTGCTGGATTGGGTGCCAAGACCTGCTGGGAAAGGGGTGTGCTGGCCGAAGCCCTCGCTTTAGGTGGCCCTTAGGCGACAAGGTGATTTTATAAGGAAAGGATGGATGGTGCGTCTTCTCTGTGTCAGTTTCTGTGTCCCTTTAGTCCAGTCTGGTAATAGTCTAGTCATTCTTCATCCCTCTTTATTTCTTCAATTGGCAATTGGTTTTATTCACATTTGTCACTGGTATAGCATTTAAATATAGTAAATGGTTTAACTAAAATGTTTGGTTAATTTGCAGTACTTGTGTGTTTGCTTTAGACTGTTTTCAGAGCCATAGGCAAAATAAACAATTGGGCATTTAGCCATGAACTCGGTCAGGACCTGTTTTCCAAAACAGTAGCTGTGTTCCTTATCTGGTAGAAATACACTGCGGAACTGTTTCTTTCTAGCCTTCTGATTGGTCTACTCATAACCCTGACTTCCCTTAGCGAGCCTTTTATCTATTTCGTTTAAAGAGCTTTAACTTTTTCTTGGCTATTAATACTTAGGACTTCTGTTCATATGGATTGTAAAACTTGTTGGTTGTAATTTCACTTCTTTGGCACTTTCTAGTGTCAAAGCAGGACTATTGGCAGCAAGCATCACCGGCTTAGAAAAGTGCAGTATCAGTGGTAATGTTGGATTTTCACTCAAATTCGTGAATGACCAGTAATACTAATTTTTCTAAGTGTTTATTATGCACAGGCATTTTCTAAGAACTTTATGTGTATTGATTCATTTCTCTTTATAACTAACCTTTAAAGTAGGTAATATTATTACCCCATTCTACAGCTGAGTAAACTGAGGCACAATTTGTTGCCAGGATTTAAATTCAGGGAGGCTGGTTCTGGAGATTGCACTGTTAACCTCATAGACCAGTGCTGATTACAGAAAGTAATACATGCTCTTTGTTGAAAATATAAAAGAGAAAATAAAAATCATTCATAGTCCTGCCCCAGAGACAAATGCTAATATTTTGGTGTTTTCTTTTCTTATGCTTTTTTTTAAAACATGGTTTATCATATCATATGCATAGTTATGCATACTTTTTTCATTTAACGTTACAACAAATGCATTTCCCCTGTGTTATAAGCTCTTTCTAAGTATAGCTTTTAGTGGCTACATCATATTGTATCAGATAGCTGTACAATAATTGGTTCTAACATTTAATTATTCCCCACTTATTATTCATGTTGTTTCTGGTTTTCTAGGTGTTCCAAATAACACCAAGATGAACATCTTTGGTACCTAAAGCTTTTTGTGAATTTAGGATATTCCCTTAAGAAAGGAAGAATTTTAAGTCTGTTGATAAAAATTGTCCAGTTTTTTTTCCCAAACAGGTTATACTATTTTATATGTACACCACCAGTGACAAATGCAGACTCACTGCATTGAATATTATCTACAAGTATCTTCTAACTTGATTGCTAAAAACAATCTTTTAATGTTTTAATGTATGAATATATTTCTGAGGTTTCCTTCTGAACTTGTTGTTTTTTTTTTAAACATCTTTATTGGAGTATAATTGCTTTACAATGGTGTGTTAGTTTCTGCTTTACAACAAAGTGAATCGTGAATTTGTTTTATATATGCTTATTAGTCATGTATTGTTTTCTTTTGTGATGTGTGTTCATTCTCTCTTTGAGGTCTTAGGGCTTGATCATTTTAAGCTTGGTGGTTTTCCGATATAGAGAACAAACTAGTGGTTACCAGTGGGAGAGGGAAAGGGGGAGGGGCGCTATAGGGGTAGGGGATTACGCGGGACAAACTGTTATGTACAAAATAAGCAACAATGTTGTGTTACATTGTACAACATGGGAAATAAAGCCAATATTTTATAATAACTATAAATGGAGTATAACCTTTAAAAATTGTGAATCACTATATTGTACACCTGTTACATATAATATTGTACATCAACTATACTTCAATTAGAAAAAAAAGATTAGTGGTTTTACCCCCAGGATTGGGGTTGGGTCTGTTTAGATGTCACAGCCCCTCTTTGTGGGTGATTGTGAGGAAGGGGAGCAGGAATTGCAGACCACGGTACCAAAGGAGAAGAGCATCCACTACCTTGTGTCCTTCATTAAGGCCGTACATGGAGCCGGAGCGGAAGTAGATTAGGCTCACAGGCCCGTATTCAGAGCATGCGTGAAGGAGAGCTGAAGAAGTCTTCTGTCGTTTGTTTTAAACAAAACAAAGCGGAGTTTCTTAAGAATAGAGATGGTCTCTGGGAGTTTTTTATTGTTGTTTTGGCTGCGCTGTGCGGCATGCAGGATCTTAGTGGCTCGACCAGGGATCACACCTGTGCCCCCCTCCAGTGGAAGCGCGGAGCCCTAACCACTGGACCATCAGGGAATTCCTCTGGGAGTATTTTTGTTTTCCCACTCGGCACCCAGCAGACTGTTATATGGTGGACACTCTGAGTTCCTTCTGAAATGACAACTCTCGTTGCTGATCCCGTTGCAGAAACCCAGCACAGCAGTGGAGTATCTCGCAGCCCACCTCTCCAAAATCCACGGCCTGGACTGGCACCCAGACAGCGAGCACATTCTTGCTACCTCCAGTCAAGACAACTCTGTCAAGGTGAGCGGCACCCCCAGGGCAGTTGGGGGAGTGTGTTTGGGAGGCGTCAGGGGTGTGTGAGCACTTTCTTCAGAAGGAAATTTACGGTAGGTTAGCATGGCACGTGTTTCAGGGGTGCATGTGCTTTTTGGGGAGCTGGGCAAGTACACCTGGTTATGTGGTCCAGCGGGAGTGATGTAGTAGCACGTATCTGATATGGCTCCTGGCATTTGTTCAGAGGCTTTTCTTCTTTCCCTTTGTGAAAGGAAGTCAGAGACGAAAACATCTAGAAAGGAAAAGAAGTTTACTTGCCAAGAAGTTGTCAGGAAGTCCTATTTCAGGACTGGCTCATCAAAATAAAAATACAACAGATAAACAAATAAAGGAGAAAAGCCCGCATGGTCATTAAAGTTACCAAGTTTACCATTAGTCTGGGGTGGAAAAAGAGCAATTTTCTCACGTGATTATCACGTCTGCACAAGTTAGGACGTCTTCGATCATCAGCATTTCACAATGCTGGAGTTGTTTTATTAGAGATTTAGTTATTATTTGTTTATTATTTATTTATTAGTTGTTTTATTAGAGATTTATTATTTGTTAAAGATGGAGTTGTTTTATTAGAGATTCTGTAACTTACAGGAGATGCTCAAGGATTTGTGTATGTCGGTGGCCCTATTATTTTTGGTTTCTCTCAGTGTTTCTTGTTTGTTTATCCTCTCTGGCTGTGGGACGTGATATGCACCCTTGTTCAGAAGGATGCAGAGCCCAGAGTTAGCCGTGCCCCACGGTTCCGGCATATGGTCAGGTCTCTGCCTGGAAGGACAGAGATTTGACCGCAGAGATTTGCTTAGCAACTTTAGGATTCAGCTTCAGCAATTTAATGCTTTGTTTTATTTACACAGGCATGTACGTCTTTTTGGTATGGTTAGCAAAGCTAGAATCAATCGTACACTCAGGCTTAAAATCTAACTTCTGTCTGGAGGTTTGTAAATCCCCTGGGGCTGTAATTTATTCTTATGTGCCAACAGTGGTTTTTCTGTTTGTTTGTTTGTTTTGGATTTAAGTGTCTGTCCCCATACCCCATCAGCTTGTTTCCCAACTTCAGGAACCAGAAATCATCCGATTCACCTCCTTCTCTTTCTTTGAGGTCCCCAAGTCTGTCAATATTCGCTGACAACTTTACTACCCTTGAGGCTCGGATTCCATAGGTAATAAAGCAGATAACAGGCCACTTGCCACATGTGAAACACAGTCCTTATTCCTTACTAGTGGGCTTAGCTTATGAATTAAATGAGATTTTTGGCATGGTATTTGATTTATTCCACTGTATCCTGGTAGGAAGACAGTTTGTTTGTTTGTTTTTTCGGTATGCGGGCCTCTCACTGTTGTGGCCTCTCCCGATGTGGAGCGTAGGCTCCGGACGCGCAGGCTCAGCGGCCACGGCTCACGGGCCCAGCCGCTCCGCGGCGTGTGGGATCCTCCC
>NC_041230.1:43801495-43815608 GCF_002837175.3 Physeter macrocephalus | reverse complement strand
GGCTCACGGGCCCAGCCGCTCCGCGGCATGTGGGATCCTCCCGGACCGGGGCACGAACCCGTGTCCCCTGCATCGGCAGGCGGATTCTCAACCACTGCGCCACCAGGGAAGCCCAGAAGACAGTTTTTATTGAACATATACAAATAACATAATTGTAAAAAGTGAAGCAATTTAGAGGTGCTTATAATAGTCAACCATTATTTTTAGTAATTGGTTGATAAGGCTCAGTGCATGCCATTTTTTCCTACATAATCATTTTCTTTAGTTTATCTGACAATTTATTAGCTTATAATTTATAACAATAATTTTTATTCTATTTGTCTTTTGTGAATTCTAAGGGGTCTGCTGGAACAAGATACCGTTGAATGAGTTTCACTTCACTTTGTAGATTGTAAACTGTAAAACTGTTGAATTGAGGGTTAGAGCTAGATCAAGAAGAAAGAAAAGGATTTTTCTTCTATGGCCATTAAAAATAGAACATGAACTATAATGAAATTAGTTCATGTCAGTTTGGATAACCAATTGTTTTTTTCCTTATCTTGGGGTAAGCAGGCTATTTTACAAAATTGCCATCTTCCAGACTGAGTCCTGGAAATCCAGACCCAGTCCCTTTGTCCTTTCTGACATGTTTATGGTATAAGGTGAGCCATGTTGAGAAACCTGTACCCAGAGGCTGTTCCCTGTGATGTCAACAGTCAGGAACCTGGTTCTTGACCGAGGCTCTTCTGACATTTCTTCAGAAAAATTTCTTTTTGATCCCTAGCTTGGAGCAGAGGCCTTTGGCAATGGTAAGAAGAAAGCAGAAGTTACCTATGGATGGGAGGCAGCATGGCTCTGGTTAACTTATTATAATAACCAACCTTATCACACTGAAATAGACCGAAGTCCTCCGTTCAGCTATAGCGTAATCATTTTATAAGACCCCATCAATGATGGGCTTGAGAATTAGAGCTTTTTATGAACAGTAAGGACTTTTTCCAGGGTCCTCTATTTATCCCATAAATTATCTGACATAACTGTCACCAACTGATGAGCATATTTAAATCTAGAAGCAAAATCTTTTTTTTAAAGGATTAATTTTATTGGTAGTTATCATGCCGGTCTTTGTAAATGAACGTGAATATGCTTTGTAAATGAACGTCCAACCTGAAAAGTAAACTATTGCTGAAGTGCATTCAGAGTAATAATATTTTACTTGTATATAATCAACCCAGGGAGGCTGAACTTCTCTTTTATTTGCTAGGTTTTCACCTAGGGTGGACCTGGTAACAGGAGAACATTTACAAAGTGTTGGGCTAATTGAAAATATGGAGAATGCTAAGCATACCTAATTATTTCTAGTTTTCTTTCTTTTATAAGTTGAGGGAGCAAGTCATAGTTTACCCCGTGGCCGTCTGGGAAACCCAAAAGCAGTTTAGATGGAAATGACATCTTAACGATTTTAGTATGTTGAATATGGGACTTGAATTCGGCAAAAAAGAATTATCAGAAGAAACAAGAATTGCCTCATGCTATGCCTATATAGTTCCACCCTCCCCAGCCCCTAACTTCTGGCAACCGCTGCTCTGTTCTCCATCACCGTAGTTTTGTCTTTATGAGAATGTCATTTAAATGGAATCATGCAGAATGTAACTTTTTGAGGTTGGCTTCTTTCACTCAGCATAATGCCTTTAAGATTCCCCCAAGTCGTTTTAAGAATCAGTAGTTCATATACTTTTTATTGCTGAGTAGTAATCCACTATATGGATATACTACAATTTATTATCTCTTGACCTGTGGAAGGACATTTGGGCTGTTTCCAGTTTTTGGTAATTGTGAATAGAGCTGCTGTAAACATTCGTGTATTGATTTTTTTCTGTGAAGAGAACTTTTCAGTTTTCTAGGACCAACATATAAGAATGGGATTGCTGGGTCACATGGTGGGTGTGTGTTTTAACTTTTTAAGAAACTGCCAAACTGTTCTCTGGAGTGGCTCCTCTCACCTCTTTTTTTTGTCCGTGCTGCGTGGCATGCGGGATCTTAGTTCCCCAACCAGGGCATGAACCCGTGCTCCCTCCAGTGGACCGCCAAGGGAGTCCCCTCCTGTCACCTGTTTTTGACAATAGTTCCTTAATACCTGATAGTTCAGAGTTTCAGTCTTGGCCCTCCTGCCTTTGGTGCTCTGCCATTTCCCGCTTTCATGGCAAATGCTTGAGCTCTAAGTGTGTTTGTTTTTCTGTTAAAAGCATAGACGTCTCTAAGGCTCAGTTTTTGTCTGGCTCACCTGTGTGTTCCCCGCACCTTCCGTGTTGGAGTGGGTGGAAGAGTGGACGTGAGTGGTTGGGCCCCAAATAGTCACACAGTCACCTTTTTGCTGTGTGGCCTTGACAAGTTACATCGTTTAGTAATTTAGCTTCCACCCTTGAAAAAGAGATTCATAACACCCACTGTATGATTGTTGTAAGGATTAGATGGGATGAAACTCTTAAAGCTCTAAACATCTATCTGAAATGTAGTCAGCGGTCAGTACATTTTTAACTACTAGCAATAGCGGTAGTTAATTTAGTAGTTAAATTACTCTATGTGGTGTGAAGTGATACAGGATGAAAAGTTGTCACTTCTACCTTTCAACTGTGAAGGTGGTTTAATAGGCAGGCTGGCACTTATCTGCCTCAAGGAGTGATCCTCATGTGTTCACAGAAGTCTTTGTTTCTCCTATACTGTTTCTCAGTGTGAAAGGGGCGTTTCCCGTGTGTCTCTGTCACAGGAGCATGGCCGTGGGGGCTGACTCAAATGCACTTAGAGGACAGAAAGCATGGAGTTTGAAGGCTACGCTTATTTCTTTTCTGTTTGTTTTTTTAAAATATTTATTTATTTATTTGGCTGCATCGGGTCTTAGTTGTGGCGCGCGGGGTCTTTGTTGAGGCATGGGGGATCTTTCATTGCGGTGCATGGGCTTCTGTCTAGCTGTGGCACGTGGGCTCAGTAGTTGTGGTGCGCGGGCTCTCTAGTTGTGGCACACAGGCTTAGCTGCCCCGCGGCATGTGGGATCTTAGTTCTCCGACCAGGGATTGAACCCGCATCCCCTGCATTGGAAGGAGGATTCTTAACCACTGGACCACCAGGGAAGTCCTGGCTATGCTTATTTTGTTAGTTGAGGTGTTTTTTTTTTTTTTTTTTTTTTTTTGGCATTTATTTCACAAATTATCCTGCTTTCTTTCTTCCAGTTCTGGGATTACCGCCAGCCTCGGAAATACCTCAATATTCTCCCTTGCCAGGTGCCTGTCTGGAAGGCCAGATACACTGTGAGTGAGATGCCCTACCTCTTGCTCGGAAACATTATCTAGGTGTTTTGGACAGAAGGGGCCAGGGACATTTCCTCTTATTTTTTTGTGAGGCAGTTTTCTCCTTCTGTCTTGGTTTAGAAGTGGGACAAAGGTGGTAATGACGGCATAAAAGCTGTTATCTATTTAAAAATTTGCCCTTGGGTCGTTGGGTGAGACTCTGTACTAGAAGTGCTAGACTAGCTGGGCTGGGGAGCTGGGCACTGTGAAGGTGGTCAGTAAGGGAGGGGAAGCGGGGAAGCTGGAGGGTTGAGAGGCTGGAGGTCAGTGGATCGTGGTGGAAAGAACTCTGGCTTTAGATTCAGAAGACCTTGGTTTAGGGCTTGGCAATGCCATTTAATTTTTTTCCCCAGCTTTACTGAGATAGAATTGACATATAACATGGCATAAATTCAAGGTATATAACGTGTTGCTATGTTACACTTACGTATTGCCAAACCGTTACCACTGTAGCGTTTGTTAACACTTCTATCGTCACATAATTACCATCTCTTTTCTGCAATGAGAACATTTAAGATCTACTCTCTTTTAACTCTCAAGTATATCATATGGTGCTATTAACCATAATCACACGCTGTACATTAGATCTCCAGAGCTTATTCATCTTATAACCAGAAGTTTGTACCCTTTGACCAGCATCTCCCTGTTTCTCCCACCCCCAACCCCTGGTAACCACCGTTCTACTCTGTTTCTATGAGTTCAGCTTTTTAGATTCCACGTATAAATGATATCATACAGTATTTGTCTTTGTCTGACTTATTTCACTTACCATAATGCCCTCAAGGTCCATCCATATTGTGACAAATGGCAGAGTTTCCTTGTTTCTTGTCGCTGAATAAAATTCCATTGTAGATGTACCACATCGTCTTTATTCATTCATCCATTAACGGACATGTAGGTTGTTTCTATATCTTGGGTATTGTGAATAATGCTGTAATGAGCCATTTAATACTTGTGTGGCCTTGGGCAAGCCACCTGTGTTTTTTGAGTAATAGTTTCCTCCCGTGTCAAACATGAATAATAGTGTTTAACATGCCTTGCTCTTTTTTAAAATTGTGATAAAATTCCCTATTTTTCAGTGTCCAATTCGGTGGCATTTAGTACCTGTACAATATGTTTTCCCTTTGGAAAAAAAACGTATGAAAATGCTGTATAAACCACAAAATGCTACATAAACCACAAAATGCTACAAGTATAGTGGATAGGCTGTTACCGACCTTCCAACTTTGCTGCCAGATTGATAATCGATCAGAGATAATATATTTCCTTCATTGTCTACTTGAAAGGGAGCACAGGGGTGAATGAAGGTATCTCTGTGCATTAGGCGGCCACCTGCTGCGCCATGGAGTGAAGAAGAGAGTTGGGGTATTACTTGGCTTTCCCATCTGGGAGCACTTGGGAGGAAGTCAGGCTTTGCTCTTGTGAATTGAAATACTTCTCTGGATTAATATGTTTGCTTTCAAAAACAAACAGGAAAGCTCAGGAGTGCTGCCAGGAGGGCAGGAGAAAATAAATGTGCTCTTAGGTGGCTTTGGCTTAATTCCTTAAAGAACAGAGTCTGCCTATCAACCAAATGAGCCCCTTAGCTACCTGGCAGATTGGGTGTTTATAAGTGGAAAGTGTCAGTCCTGAAATTGGAAGGTTTTCCTTTGCAAAGCTGTGGTCTTGGGGGCAGTGGCAAGTGCTGCTTCACGTGGATGGTGTGCTTCTGGTGCATTTCCACATGGCAGGGTTTGTTTGCTGTCTGGGGTTACCCTCAGTGTGCTTTGCACGCTCATTCTGGGAATGTACTCGATAACTCTCAGAGGGAACTCGTGGAGAGGAGCCGGGGTGTTCCCCTGTGGAACTCCTAGAGCCATTTGCTTATTTTACATTAAAAAATGTTCTTCTCCAAGTATTTGGCTTAGCTTTATTTTTTACTTGCTGTGGTCCCTTCCATCAGCAGAGAAAAAAAAAAAGGAAAGCAAATGAAAAGTAGATGTGATGGTCAACTGACGGTATTTGGAAAAATGTTCCCCAGATGGGTTGGGGCCTCCCATCATCCAGTTTATTTTAATTAGGCGAGAATTCCAACGTGGCTAACTCAAGACTCAGCGGATTCTCCCTGGAACAGTGCCTGCTTTTCCCTCTTTTGCCACAGCCTTTCAGCAATGGATTGGTGACTGTGATGGTTCCCCAGCTGCGGAGGGAGAACAGCCTGCTCTTGTGGAATGTCTTTGACTTGAACACGCCAGTCCATACCTTCGTAGGCCATGATGATGTGGTGCTGGAATTCCAGTGGAGGAAACAGAAGGAAGGTGGGTGGGAGGGAGACCACCAACTGATTTCCTCCTGAGCCCTGTTGACCAGCAGCTCCCGTAGGGGTGGGCCACGTGATGGGAGGGGAGGATGCAGGAATAGGGCTGGCTTAGGAGCAGGAGTCAGGGAACCTCCCCCTTTAATCGTAGGTGGGTGATAGGGTGTGTGGCTGTGCTTCTTCCCCCCAGGTCCATCCTCTTGTGTTCTGTGCAGTCTCTCTCCTGTGTGGGAGGGATCTGGAGAGGTTGGTAGCCTTGCTGTTGGATCATTTCTAGAGCTGAAAAACTCTGGGGTCATCGCACGCTCAGAAATCCCTGGCACTTGCTCCTCCCCCCCCCCGTTTTTGTTTATTTGTTTGTTTGTTTTGTTTTGTTTTGGCTGCAACGTGCGGCTTGTGGTTTTTTGGTTCCCCCATCAGGGATCAAACCCGGGCCCTTGGCAGTGAGAGCGTGGAGTCCTAACCACTGGACTGCCAAGAAATTCTCCCTTCCCCCTCTATTGATGAGGGAGATGCAAGGTCATCGTCAGTACCACCTACCACGTTTTCCCAGCTCTCTTCACAAACACACAGTGGTATTTCACCTCCCAACCCCTTGAAGATAGGTTTGGCCACGTGCCCTGCTTGGATCTTGAAACATGAACGAAAGTGATGCAGTCTCTTTTGGGTTGAAGTGGTAACAGCCAGTGTGCAATTATTTACCCTCTCTTCTTCTGCCGAGGTACCTGGAGAAACTCCATGTGGCGCTGCTCCCACCAGGGTGGGGGTGAGGTGAAGATGTAGAGAGAGCAGGAGAGCCTTGCATTAAGCTACTGAGATTTGGGGCTGTTTGTTATTGCAGCTTAATCTAGCTAGCCCTCATTCATGCATCATAAGTATAATGGGGGTCAGGAAGCCCTCAGCCTCAGTTTCTCCACCAACTCACCATGAAAACTTAGTTTCAACCTCCTTTGTCTTGAGATCTTATTGCCACACTCTCTAAATGTTTTCCAGACCAGAAGTGTATTTCATGGTCTTTCCATATCACAAAAGGAAAACCGGGCAGTGGAGTGGTGTGACTTTTCCAGAGTCCAGGAGAGGTCTCTGGTGGACCGGGGATTAGAGCAGTCATCTTATCCCAGCTTGTTTGTGACCTTCACAAGCCTCTTCTAGGATAGTTTTTTTGTTTTTTAATAGTTTTTTAATTTTTATTAATTTATTTATATAAAAATATTTATTCATTTATTTGGCTGCATTGGGTCTTAGTTGCAGCACGCAGGATGTTTGTTGCGGCATGCAGGATCTTTCACTGTGGCGCGTGGGGTCTTCGTTGCAGCACACGGGCTTCTCTCTTCTTGTGGCTCAGGGACTGTAGAGCGCACGGGCTTAGTTGCCCTGCGGTATGTGGGATCTTAGTTCCCCGACCAGGGATTGAACCCATGTCCCCTGCACTGAAAGGTGAATTCTTAACCACTGGACCACCAGGGAAGTCCCTAGCACTGTTTTTGAAAGGAATCTTTTGATCATGCTCTTAATTTTACCATCTTCATTTCCATAATCTGACTTGCTTCTAGAAACACGAGGCTGCTTGGTCTCTGTCCCATCAATTTCCATGCTTGACTTCATCTTTCAACTCTTTGTCCTGCATTTTGCCATTGAAAAGATGATAGAGTTTCCCCATGGTCTGGGGGCCTGTAGTTTCAGACTGAAATAAAGTTATTAGCAACCCATTTTCAGTTGTCTGTGTCATCTGTAAGCTGGCAGGGTGAATTGTATAAATTGGGGCTGTCTAGCCAGTAGTGAAATTTTGAGTACAAGTTATAGGTGTTTTTTTAAAATTCCTTTTTATTGTGAGATATATCATCTACAAAATTGCATAAAACATGTAGAGTTTAAAACGTGAAAATCTGTGTGACTACCAGCAAGGTCAAGAAAGAAAACATTGCTAGAACCCGGAAGCTTCCCGATCACAATCCTTTCCCTTTCCTATAGGTAAACACTATCCTAACATTTACGATAGTGATTTCTGTTTTTATTTTTACAGTTTACCACCCGTTTCTGCATCCCTAAAAATAGTTTAGGTTTTTTTGTTTTTGAACCTTTTATAAATGTAATCATCCTGCATGTATTCCTTTTTTAAAAAAAAAATTATTTATTTAGTTGCAGCATGCGGACTCTTAGTTGCAGCATGCACGCGGGATCTGGTTCCCTGTCTAGGTATCGAACCTGGGCCCCCTGCATTGGGAGCCCAGAGTCTTACCCACTGGACTACCAGGGAAGTCCCCATCCTGCATGTATTCTTATATTTTACATCTTTCTCAACCTAATGGTGTTCTATTTTCTTTTTACTGCCATGTCTTCTTAGTCAGTTTTTATTGGACCACCTCAGGCTTTGATGTTGGTTTTTCACTGTGGTGAAGGAGCTCTGAGAGGTAGGAAGAGAATCAGGATGTTGTGGTCCAAGGAAAAGGATGCTCCCTGAAGGAATCGGAGGTCATTGGTTTTGGGTTTTGCTGAAGGATCTCCATGCAAAGTAAGAGAGAAGCACTTAATTGTATAAATAGGTATACATAGGAAGCCATACGATCATTAAGAGACCAGTTCCAAAAGCGGATTGAGGAGGGAAGCCTGATTGTAAGACAGCAGAAACAGAGGCAGCACGAACTGGTTTTGTGAATGAGGTTGCCTTCAGAGGCAAGGAGTAGACTAAATTCCTTGGAGGAGGCTGCTGCCCTCTCTGTTTGAAGGCAAGGAGAAGAGGCAAGAAAGGGAGTAGGTGTGAAAGCAAAGGCCCTTTGAAAATAGGAGGGAATAGGGCCGAAGACCCAAGTAGAGGAGTTGGGTTTAGAAAGGAATTAGACATAACTTTTCTTCAAAGTCAGGGACATGAAAAGAGGCTGGATATGGAGTCAGAAAATTGTTGCTGGGACTTCCCTGGTGGTCCAGTGGTTAGGACTCTGCGCTTTCACTGCCAAGGGCCCGGGTTCAATCCCTGGTCGGGAAACTAAGATCCTGCAAGCCATGCAGCGATGCCAAAAAAGAAAAAAGAAAAGAAAATTGTTGTTATGAACATGGGCTACATGGTGGTTCTCATGACAGGTAGTAGCTCAGAATAGTTGCTGTCTTGATAGTTGTGCACAGGTATGTATTAAAACATGGAGGAATGAAGGCCTGGTTGAAGGCAGTGCCACAGAGAAGGAACTTTGGCCCTCACTCACTCTGTTCTTTGTTGCCTCAGTTTCCCCATCCATAATATGAAGGAATGGATGAAATTATTTCTAGATTCTTTGCTCTCTAAAGATGGCCATAAAGAAGATTCTAGATACTGCAGAATTACCCTGAAATGTTCTGATCTTTCATAAAGCTCTTTCAGAAAGCACCTTGGACCTTTTTATTGATAGGATAATTTCCCTTTGACCAGACCTATCGTGTGAAAATACAATTCAGTCAGTTAAGAACATTAAAGATTGATTATTCCTTTAATCAAGAGATGCAGTTCTTTACCAAGAAATTATTTTAAACAGTAAGATGTCACGATGCATTTAAAACAATTCATTTTATAAGCAACCTGTTCATCCCCAGCTCCTCCGGAGCACGTAAAAGGAAGAACATTTATGGAGGTGAAAGTTCAGTGAGACATTAAATCCCAGCATCACTCTTCACTTGCTAATTTGTGAGCTATTATTTCACTTCATTTAAGTTTCTGCTCAGGACTTCCCTGGTGGCGCAGTGGTTAAGAATCTGCCTGCCAGTGCACGGGACATGGGTTCGAGTCCTGGTCCGGGAAGATCCCCCATGCCGTGGAGCAACTAAGCCTGTGCACCACAACTACTGAGCCCGCGCTGTAGGGCCCGCGAGCCACAACTACTGAGCCTGCGTGCCACAACTACTGAAGCCCGCATGCCTAGAGCCCGTGCTCCACAACAAGAGAAGCCACCGCGATTAGAAGACCGTGCGTAGCCACGAAGACCCAACACAGCCAAAGATAAATAAATAAATTTATAAAAAAAGAAATAAAAATAAGGTTCTGCTCAAAAGTGACTTCCTCAGGGAAGTCCTGTCTAAAAATAGTTCCCCTGTCAGTCTCTGTTCTCTTATCCCATGTTATTTTTTTCATAACATTGTCACTACCGGACACGTTATTGTATGTTTGTCTGTTTCCACCATTGGAATGTGAGATCTGTAAAGACAGAGATTCTTGTATTCATGTTATAGCCCTAGTGCCTAGAACAGTACCTGGCATATAGGAGATGTTCCATAAATATTTGTTAAATGGATGAATGGATGAATGAACCTCACCCCATCGCAACCTGTAAGAAACTTGATGTTGAATCCAGAAAAACCTCCACGATTCTTATCTGGTGATTTCTAGGGTCCAAGGACTACCAACTGGTTACGTGGTCACGGGATCAGACCTTGAGAATGTGGCGGGTGGATTCCCAGATGCAGAGGGTATGTATTCAATGATGCTGTGGAGGAATGTTAACTGGATACACCAGGAACTTAAGATAGAAGATTTGGTAGTTGAAGAAGTTAGAGGATACGTGATGGACATTTAATACGGACTTGCTGGTTGGCCGAGCGGCTTGTGTATGCTACACTGAGGCTTTGAGATATTCAAGAGCCCACTCCAGTATTCAGCACTTGAAGGCTGCAAAGCCTCGGAATGTCTTTTTTTCCTCTTGTCCTGGTCTAAGGTAGCGTGGGTTAGCATACTGAGCAAGTGGCTTGGGGGCTTCATTTCTTTCTCTTATAAATGGGCTAGAAAAGCTGCCCTGGCCCTAGACAGTGTTGAGAGTCCTCCACGCTCATCAACACCTGTTAAGTGAAGCCCTTTCCAGTTTTTGTCCCATAAGTTGTATCTGTTCTTATGTGAAGCACAGTGGTTCCTGTGTGAACTGCTTTCGTGGCCCTTGCTTTGCTCTGTCCCATCACGGGGTTCTGTCTTCTCATCCGGTGGCCAAATTCCTTGAAGGTGGGATCTCTGTCTCACTTGTATTGCATCCCATACAGCACTCTGTACAGAGTGGATAGAAAATGCTGGGTCAGATTTGCTCTACTGCTTAGTACCAAGTCATTCATGAGCAATTTTGGTCAAATATCATCACCTTATTGCCTTTTAAATCTGTTTTCTCCAAAAAGTACCATTTGCTCCAAATGCTTGGAGGTTATGATATTTTTGCTCTTGGGTTGGCTGAATAACTCCATCAAGGCTGGAGTTTAAAAGGTTTTCTGAGATTTGCGTAAACTATGAACAGGATAAAACATTTTCCAGGGTAGACTGATAGAGTCTGTTACCCTGTGTATTTAACCAGGGAGAATTGGTGATGGGCAAAACTCATTTTGACTGTATCTGTTTGGGGCTGACAAGCCCTCTCCTTTGTGATTCCCATTTTTAAGTCAGAGCTCAACCAAACACGACAGTCCTTTCCACTGGCTTCTCTAGACCTAGATCTCCGCCCCTCTGTTGCAGCTTTGTGCAAATGACATCCTAGATGGTGTTGGTGAGTTCATTGAGAGCATTGCTCTTCTGCCGGAACCAGAGAAGACCCTTCACACTCAGGACACAGATCACCAGCACAACTCCAGCCACGGGGAGGAAGAAGGTAATTGGTCACACTGATGTTTTAGGTCCGGTGCCCCTCTCTGCATCTCCGAGTTGTGGCAGATACCCCAGAACTGCTCTCTGAATCCATTTCAGAAATCTTTTCCAACAAGTTACCCTCTCTCTCCTGCTAGTCTTAAAGGAAGACCCCCCAAGCAGTCTCCTGGAAGAGAAGAAATCAGAGCAGCTGGGCCTGCCTCAGACTCTGCAGCAGGAGTTCTCCCTGATCAACGTGCAGATCCGCAATGTGAACGTGGAGGTGCTCGGGCTTAGTGAACTGTCTCTCGCTTGCGGTTGGCGGTTGGTGGGTCAGGGGACTATTTCAGCCATGATTTAGGCTAGCGATATAGCTTTGCTGCTCTAACAGGGAAGTGTTCTGTGCTTGCTTTTTTGTCTTCTAGGTTATCTAAGGACATAGATATTTTACAAATGCAGATTATTTTCCCTTACCCTATTATTTTCTCATAAGATGAACCAAGGGATAAACTGATGATCAAATGTCTTAAAATCTCCTTAGATGCTCTGACACCTCATTTTACTCTATGTGAAGATGCTCAGCTCCTGGAAAGTTGAGTGTTTTGGCGGGGGTTACTGGCAAAGTTAATGGCAGGGCTGAGTTTGGAATCCAGCCTCCTGACTCTCCAAGGCTCTTAGTACTTTGCTGTACGATCTTGCCTCGTAAGCTGGTCATTTCCTCAGAGATGCATGTTAAGACGGTGACCAAACCTCTTTGTCCATTTAACACAGGGAGAGGTTTACTCTTTTCCTTTTGGGCAGGTATTGAAATTTTGTGCTTCAGGGAATTGAGTCTTTCTGTGAAGGAGTTTTAAAACTTGGTTAGTTTTTCTTTTGCCCAGATTCCGTTAACAGTAGGCCTGGATCTGTGCACTTACATAATTGCCTCATTTGGCCTTTAAAACAGCTCTGCAATAAGTGGTTTTATCCCCACTCTACAGATGAGGAAACAGAGACACTACGAAATGAAATAACTTGTCCGAGGTCAACAGCTATTTGAATCCGAGTCTCCAGATTTCCCATATGTGTGGCTCTTTTTGCCATCCTCCAGCTGCCATCTCTAGTTGGCAGCCCAAGAAATCAAAAGAGAGAAAGGATTCCTTGATTAATTGGTTATCTCTATCAGCTCAGTTTATATTCCCTTTGTCCCAGTTGAGAACAGTTTGGATATCTAGTGATCCAGTCTAAGAAGGAGATCTTGATTCCTTTCCCAGCACTGCTTTTTAAAAATTACTGAGAGGGACTTCCCTGGTGATCCAGTGGTTAAGACTCTGCACTTCCACTGCAGGGGGCGCAGTTCTCCCTGGTTGGAGAACTAAGATCCCACATGCTGTGTGGCATGGCCAAATAAAAATAATAATAATAATAAAATAAAAATTACTGAGCTATAATTCACATACCACAAAATTCACCCTTTTAATGTTTACAGGGACTTCCCTGGTGGTCCGGTGGTTGAGACTTCGCCTTCCAATGCAGGGGGTATGGGTTTGATCCTTGGTTGGGGAGCTAAGATCCCACATGCCTTGAGGCCAAAAAAACCAAAGCATAAAACAGAAGCAATATTGTAACAAATTCAATAAAGACTTTAAAAATGGTCCACATCAAAAAAAAATCTTAAAAAAAAAATAAAGTGTACAATTTAGTGGTTCTTAGTACATTCACAAAGCCATGCAGCCATCACAAGTGCTACTTCCAGAGCGTTTTCATCATCCCCAAAGAAACCCTACATCCCCTAGCAGCCTCTCCCCATTTCCTCTCTCCCCAGCCCCTGGCAGCCCCTCATCTCCTTTAGAGAGGAGGATTTTCCCAGGAGTACTTTTTTTTTTTTTTGACGTCTTTATTGGAGTATAACTGCTCTACATTGTTGTGTTAGTTGCTGCTGTATAACAAAGTGAATCAGCTATAGGTATACATATATCCCCATATCCCCTCCCTCTTGCGTCTCCCTCCCACCCTCCCTATCCCACCCCTCTAGGTGGTCACAAAGCACCGAGCTGATCTCCCTGTGCTATGTGGCTGCTTCCCACTAGCTAGCTATTTTACATTTGGTAGTGTATATATTTCATTGCCACTCTCTCATGTAGTCCCAGATTACCCTTCCCCCTCCCCGTGTCCTCAAGTCCATTCTCTACGTCTGCATCTTTATTCCTGTCCTGCCCCTAGGTTCTTCATAACCATTTTTCTTTTAGATTCTATATATATGTGTTAGCATTACAGTAGCTAACGCATGTTAGCATACATTTCTCTTTCTGACTTACTTCACTCTGTGTGACAGACTCTAGGTCCATCCACCTCACTAAAAATAACTCAGTTTCGTTTCTTTTTATGGCTCAGTAATATTCCATTGTATATATGTTCCACATCTTCTTTATCCATTCATCTGTCGATGGACACTTAGGTTGCTTCCATGTCCTGGCTATTGTAAATAGTGCTGCAATGAACATTGTGGTACATGTCACTTTTTGAATTATGGTTTTCTCAGGGTACATGCCCAGTAGTGAGATTGCTGGGTCATATGGTAGTTCTATTTGTAGTTTTTTAAGGAACCTCTCCTTTCACATGTTTGTTGGCAGTCTGTATATCTTCTTTGGAGAAATGTCTATTTAGGTCTCCTGCCCATTTTTGGATTGGGTTGTTTGTTTTTTTGATATTGAGCTGCATGGGTTGCTTGTATATTTCGGAGATTAATCCTTTGTCAGTTGCTTCGTTTGCATATATTTTCTCCCATTCTGAGGTTTGTCTTTTCGTCCTGTTGTTGGTTTCCTTTGCTGTGCAAAGACTTTTAAGTTTCATTAGGTCCCGTTTGTTTATTTATTTATTTATTTATTTATTTTTTGTGGTACGCAGGCCTCTCACTGTTGTGGTCTCTCCCGTTGCGGAGCACAGGCTCCGGAT
>NC_041230.1:43732875-43801147 GCF_002837175.3 Physeter macrocephalus | reverse complement strand
TGTTCCATTGATCTATATTTCTGTTTTTGTGCCAGTACCATACTCTCTTGATTACTGTAGCTTTGTAGTATAGTCTGAAGTCAGGGAGCCTGATTCCTCCAGCTCCGTTTTTCTTTCTCAGGATTGCTTTGGCTATTCAGGGTCTTTTGTGTTTTCATCCAAATTGTGCAATTTTTTGTTCTAGTTCTGTGAAAAATGCCATTGGTAGTTTGATAGGGATTGCATTGAATCTTTAGATTGCTTTGGGCAGTATAGTCATTTTCACAGTGTTGATTCTTCCAGTCCAAGAACATTGTATAACTCTCCATCTGCTTGTATCATCTTTAATTTCTTTCATCAGTGTCTTACAGTTTTCTGCATACAGGTCTTTTTTCTCCTTAGGTAGGTTTATTCCTAGGTCCCAGGGGTACTTTTAACTTGAGTCAGGTTTTTAACATCTTCCTGCTTTATTTTCCCATCTCAAAATAAATATAACAAGTTTCAGCCTATCTCACTGCTTTGGGATGAAGCTTTTTTAAGTAAAAACACCTTGAACTATTAAATCGGTGCTAAAATTAAAAATCGTTTTGAAAATGAGTTGTCCACATCTTCCAAATTCATCTTTGGAGACTCTTTCTCACTCCATTACCAGGAACCTAGAGCATTCAGTTACCTTATTTAAACCTGTTTGCATCTGAAGACCCTTTGCAGTTCCTCTCCAAAGCAGCTATTGATTTGTCCCCTGCAGATGGACGCAGCAGACAGGAGCTGCACAGTGTCTGTGCACTGCAGCAACCACCGCGTCAAGATGCTGGTGAAGTTCCCCGCGCAGTACCCGAACCACGCGGCCCCTTCCTTCCAGTTCATTAACCCCACCACCATCACATCCACTATGAAAGCGAAGCTGCTCAAGGTGGGCATCTGTGTGCACAAGTTCTCCTTGATGTCAGAAGTGGAGAGCACTGCTCATGTGCATCAGTGTCTGAGTCGAGCAGTGAAGTTGAGTGAAAAAAACCAGTCGATAAGATTTGGACGTCATGTGTCCTTCCGCCTAGCAGGGTTAACAACTGTATTCTTTTTGTGTAGAAGACATTGAGCGCTGGTTCTTAATCTCTTTGGGTCATGGACCGCCCCTTCTAAAGTCTAATGAAAACCACACACCCTTCCACAGAAAAATTTGCACAGATTTTGCATATAACTTCAGAAATATTGCATATAAATCATAGGTAATTATGTAATTGCACATAATCTGCTCACAGATCTCATTAAAGCTATGCGTTAATCCAAGGTTAATACAATGCAATTTCATTTATTTGGAAACTGTAGGCAAAATGTATTCTGAAGCTAAAAGATACTTTCTAATCAGAAAAAAATTATGTAAGGTCATTAAAAAAAATCTGTTCCATAAAAGGAGATGTTGTTACTTAGAGTGAGGCTGGCTGGCTGGACAGGTGAGGTGTGTGATAGGACAGCAGTGCCTGAATGGAGGGGTACAGCCTGGCATCTCGTCTTTACCCTGCAGGTTCAGAAACTTGATTTGTCAGTTCACGCAGAGCTAATCAGGTGGAATCCTCATAAAAAAGCCCCATGAGCTGAGATACGTCTTTTTCGGTCTGAGCAGCATCACATGTGAAATAGCAGAAATATCCTGACAGCACCAACTTGACCTGAATGCTGTTCATTTTTTGCCTAGTTTGTGGTATATACACTTGATTGTTCTATCTTCCTGGGGTATGATAGGTAACCAAGAAATTGTTCAAGCTTTGTAAGGGTCTGTGAAATGCTAATTACTCAGATTTTGTGGTACTTGACATTTTGTCCTTGGACTCTGAACATTTCGTTGCCTTGTTTGGACATACAAAAAAGATAGATTTTTCTATTGGTATAAAAATGATTGGATAAGCAAGTGTTTTAAAGGTCTAATTCAGTGCTGTCCAAAGGAAATGTGATGCAGACTACATGTAATTTTCAATTTTCTAGTTGCCATACTAATAAAAAAAAAAGCAGGTAAATTAATTTCAATAATATTTTAATTTAATCTAATATATCCAAAGTATTATCATATCAACATGTAAGCAGTATAAAAATTATTGCGATAACTTACATTCTTTTTTTTTTTTCTTTTTGGTACTAAGTCTTCAACTTTTGGTGTGAATTTTATGCTTACAGCACATTGCAGTCCAGACTAGCCACACTTCATGTGCTTTATAGCCTGGTAATAACTTCCATGTTAGACAGCCCAGGTCCAATTTACATGCCTATCTTCAGTATGTGTATGTCAGTTTATATCGATAGCATGTGCTTTAAAATGTTAAGCTCCATATATATGTATATAAAGTATATTTATGTTATTAAAGTATAGTTGATTTACAATGTTGTGCCCCAATCTCTGCTGTACAGCAAAGTGACTCAGTTATACACGTATATACATTCTTTTTTTAATATTCTTTTCCATTATGGTTTATCCCAGGAGATTGAATATAGTTCCCTGTGCTATATAGTAGGACCTTGTTGTTTATCCATTCTAAAATGAAATAGTTTACATCTACCAACCCCAAGTTCCCAGGCCATCTGTCTCCCTTCCCCCTCACCCTTGGCAACCCCAAGTCTGTTCTCTATGTCTGTGAGTCTGTTTCTGTTTCATAGATAGGTTCATTTGTGCCATATTTTAGATTCCACATATAAGTGATATCATATGGTATTTGTCTTTCTCTTTCTGACTTACTTCAATGAGTATGATAATTTCTAGTTGCATCCATGTTGCTGCAAATGGCATTATTTTGTTCTTTTTTTATGGCTGAGTAGTGTTGCATTGTATGTATGTACCACATCTTCTTTATCAATTTATTTGTCAGTGGACATTTAGGTTGTTTCCATGTTTTGGCTATTGTGAATAGTGCTGCTATGAACATAGGGGTGCATGTATCTTTTTGAATTATAGTTTTTTCCAGGTATATTAGGCTTTATATTTTTAAAGGACCCCCCCCCCAAAAAGGTACATTTTAATTTTCACTAAAGTGAAATCTGTTCCCCCTGACATGTATGTATCACATGGAACAGTTTTCAGTCCAGACTGGAGGATATTACTCTAAGTGATGCTGAGATTTCTCATGGAGGAGGGTGGGGTCGGGGGAGAGCAAAGGAGTAGAATTCACTATAAAGGAAGAATGGTGGTTCTAATCGTGCTCTCTCAGAGCCAGTGCATGTGCCTGCCGTGGCAAAGGAAAGGGCTTCTGGAAGAGGATTCACAAATGAATCTTCTCTCTGAGCCTCTTGGGGAGGGGGAAGGTGGTGTGTTGTGTTGGCAGCCTCAGACACAGCCAAGCTCTGGTGCCCCAGCATCGTTGCTGCTTCTGATGCTTCACACAATAAAAAAGAATCAGGAGAAAGAATGTTGCTCTTCTTGACTGCGTTTTGTGCCTTTTCTAGATCCTGAAAGACACTTCCCTGCAAAAAGTGAAACGCAACCAGAGCTGTTTGGAGCCCTGCCTGCGCCAGCTCGTCTCCTGCCTTGAGTCTTTTGTGGTGGGATCCTTGTTACCAACCTATGCTTTGGGGTTTCATTTCCTTTCCTCCTCCCTAAAATCCTGGGCTCCCTGATCTTGGAATAATGTGTCCTGTTTTGTAATTTGGCTTGAAGACAGATTGTGGGTTTTAGTCCCTTGATTTTAAAATTTCAGAACCAAGAAGACAGCGCTTCCAGCAATCCCTTCGCGCTCCCGAACTCTGTCACGCCGCCCCTACCGACATTTGCCCGGGTGACCACCGCCTATGGGTCCTACCAGGATGCCAATATTCCCTTTCCCAGGACCTCGGGGGCCAGATTCTGTGGGGCAGGTTGGTCTCTTTCAGTTCTCTGATTCTAGATTTCGAGAGAGAGAAGCTAAGAATGTCTGTATAAAAATTTCCATCAGAAAATGTTTCTTTGTTTTTATTTCCTGAGAACTCAAAAGATTTCTGTCATAGTGTTATCTGATGCCGAATTGGCATCTGGGGACACACCCTAAGAATGTTCACCAGATTTACAGACTTAACTTGTTTCATTCTGATGAGTGTGAATTTGAGTCTTAACTCAACCTATTGCAAATACACATAGGAAATATAAAGTACCTGTGAAGACTTTTTCCAAACCACATACATCCCACCTCTCGTGAATCCTGGAGATTCTTATCTTTGTTTTTATTAAGTATGGCTGCCGTTGTGAGCCTGTGTAGCTTAGGATACTATGTCTTATCCTTCAGGTATATTGAGGTAGACAAAAGATTGACCAGTGCTTTCTTAGGATTTCCCACGACCAGCTCATTGACCTTGATGTGCACGTGTGATGTCTCCTCTGACAGGGTACCTGGTGTATTTCACAAGGCCCATGACGATGCACCGAGCAGTGTCTCCGACTGAGCCTACTCCGAGGTGAGTCTGGGAGATTCAGGTGTAAGCTACATTCATGGGCCAGAAGTAGACAGACATCTGGGAATTTGTCTTTGGAAAATTTGTGTTAGTTATCGGTAAACACTCATTATAAGATTTACTCCCGGGCTTCCCTGGTGGCGCAGCGGTTGAGAGTCCGCCTGCTGATGCAGGGGACACGGGTTCGTGCCCCGGTCCGGGAAGATCCCACATGCCGTGGAGCGGCTGGGCCCGTGAGCCGTGGCCGCTGAGCCTGCGCGTCCGGAGCCTGTGGTCCGCAACGGGAGAGGCCACAACAGTGAGAGGCCCGCGTACCACAAAAAAAAAAAAAAAAAAAAAAAAAAAAAAAAAAGATTTACTCCTAAAAGATCATGGTTCATTGAATTTCACCCAAGCTGCCGCGCACCAAAAAAAAAAAAAAAAAAAAAAAAAAAAAAAAAAGATTTACTCCTAAAAGATCATGGTTCATTGAATTTCACCCAAGCTGAGATTTCTACTGTAAAGTTACTACTAGAAGGAGTTGCTTGATAAAAACTGCAAAACAAGGCAAATTCTTTTTTAATGTGCTTTTCCCCTATTGCTAAAGTATTATCTGAACATTAAATAAAACTAGAAAAATAGCAAGAGATAATCTATAGTCCCGTAACACTAATAGGCCACTTCTAACATTACCACACACATGTAGTGTATGTGCAGCCATCACTAGAGTCAATTCTAGAACCTTTCCATTATCCCAGAAAGAAACTTTGAATCCCTTAAGGGTCACCCCAGTCCCTAAGTTCCCCATTCCTCCAGCCCTGGGCAAACAGTGATCTACTTTCTGTCTATAGATTTGTCTATTCTGGACAGTTTATATAAATGAAATTATATGTGTGTTCTTTTGTAACTGACGTCTTTCACTTAGTATATTTTCAAGGATCATACATGTGGTAGCAGGTATCAGTACTTCATTTCTTCTTATTGCCAAATAATATTCCATCACATGTATATACCATGTTTTATTTATTCATACATCAGTCATTGGACATTGGGACTGTTTCCACTTTTTGGCCATTATGAATAATGCTGCTATGAACATTCTGTGCAAATTTTGTATGGATATATATTTTTTCATTTTTCTTGGCTATATACCTAGGAACTGAATGACTGGAACATATTGTAAATTTTTTCCTTAATTAATACACTTTATCTTTTAGAGCAATTTTAGGTTCATAGCGAAATTGAGTGCAGAGTACATATACCCCTGTCCCCACACCTTTACAACCTTCCCCATATTAGTGGTTTTTTAAACTTAAATATTATGCTTAGACTTCTGGTTCTGCAGTGTGATGACCAGGATAACTTGGAAACCCTCCTGCTACAAACACCTGGTTATATTGTATATGATATAATTAGCATACTTAATAATGAATAGCTAAGCTAACAAGAAAGAAAGGACATTGCACCAAGTTCATGAGCAGGTGCTACGGCTGTCCTCAGAGTTTGCCAGTTTCTGCAGTAGCCCACGCAGATGAGAGCTTGACCCTACAGGAAGTGGGAGTTAAATGCCAGAGAACGCCCTACATTACACTAGATTCCTTATTTGAAAGGTTGGACTAGAAAACAATCACCTACTCTTTTTTTTTTTTTTTAATTTATTTTATGTTTTTGGCTGAGTTGGGTCTTTGTTGCTGCATGCAGGCTTTCTCTAGTTGCGGCGAGTGGGGGCTACTCTTCATTGCGGTGCGCGGGCTTCTCACTGCGGTGGCTTCTCTTGTTGTGGAGCACAGGCTCTAGGTGCGCAGGCTTCAGTAGTTGTGGCACAGGGGCTCAGTAGTTGTGGTACATGGGTTCAGTAGTTGTGGCTTGTGGGCTCTAGAGCGCAGGCTCAGTAGTGGTGGTGCACGGGCTTAGTTGCTCCGCGGCATGTGGGATCTTCCCGGAGCAGGGCTCGAACCCGTGTCCCCTGCATTGGCAGGCAGATTCTTAACCACTTCGCCCCCAGGGAAGCCCCCAGTCACCTACTCGTAAAAGGAAACAACAGATATCTGTATCTGGACTTTGGGTCAGCGGGAAAATGTTCCTATTAGAACAGTTTTCATACTAACAGTATTGTATTGAGGTATAATTTAGGGTACACAAATGTGAAGTCTGTACCTTGATGACCAGCACCCAGATCAGGATACAGAGCCTTGTCCTCACTCCCAAAAGTTCCCTGGTCCCTTTACCCAGAGGAAATGATTCTTCTGCTTCCATCATTGAAGTTTAGTTTGCCTGTGCTTGAACTTCATCTAAATAGAATCATCCAGCATGTACTATTTTATGTCTGGCTTATTTTGCTCAAGTTAATGTTTTTGAAATTGATCCACATGGTTGCATGTATCAGTAGTTCCATGGTTTGAAAATAATATAATTTGCTTATTATTATATTCATACTCCAGTTGATGGACATTTGGATTATTTCCAGTTTTTATTTTATTATATGTAGACCTACACATACAAGCCTTTTTAAAAAAATTTCATACAAGTCTTTTTATGGACATGTGTATTAATTTCTCTACCCAAGGAGTAGAATCCCTGGGTCATAGGATACATGCGTGTTTAATTTTATTAGAATTGCCAAAAAGTCTGTCCCCAGTGGTTATGCCGTGTTATACTCTTCCAGCAATGTTTCAGAGTTCTGGCTGCTCCACATCCTCTCCAAAACTTGGTGTTTTTAGTCTTTTCAGCTTTAGCCATTGTGGTGGGTGTGTAGTATTATCTCATTGTGCTTTAATTTGTGCTTCCATGGTGATGACTAATGATGGTGAACAGCTTTTGTGTGCTAATTGACCACTTGGATATCTTCTTTTGTGATTTGCCTGTTCTAGTATTTTGTCCAGTTTTTTTTAGACTGTGTTTCTTATTATCTGCTTGTGGTAGTTCTTTATCAATTCTTATTGCAAATCCTTTGCTGGGTGTATGTATTGATTTTCTCCTAATCTATGGCTTATCTTTCTCCCTCTTTAATGATTTTCAATTTTCAGCAGTTTTTAATTTTGATGCAGTTCAGTTTATCACTTTTTAAGTGTTAGGATTAGTGCTTCTGTGTCCTGTCTAAAAAAAATCTCTGCCTATCCCAAGATCATGAAAATATTCTGTGTTTTCTCTTAAAAATTTATAGTTGTAAATTCCTTATCTAAGGTCTGTAATTAATCTCAAAGTAATTTTTTTGTATGATGTGAGGTAGGGGTCAAAGTGTTTTTTTCAGTAGAGATATATAGTTGTTATATATATAGCACCATTTATGGAAAAGATTTTGCTCTTGTTGAATTTGCATTGATACCTTTGTTGAAAATCAATTGACCGTATGTTTTGGTTCTATTTCTGGACTCTATTTTTTTCTTTGGTTTATTGGTCTTTCCTTATGCCATCACTACACTGTTAATGTAGGTTTATATAGTAAGTCTTCAAATCTGGTAATGTTAAGTCCTCTAACTTTATTATTCTCATTCAGGATTCTATTGGCTACTCTAGATCTTTTGCATTTTTGTAAAAATAGAAATCAGCTTACTGGTTCCTACGGAAAAAAGCCTGCTCATATTTTGATTGGAATTGTGTTGATTCTATAGATCAACTTGGAGAAAATTGACACCTTAACAATCTGGAATCTTCTAGTCTATTAACACGGTGTATTTCTCTATTGTTTTGAGTCTTTAATTTCTCTCAGCAATATTTTGTATTTTCCATGCACATTTTTTCTTTAAATGTGTTCCTAGGTATTGCATGTGTTTTGATGCTATCGTAAATGCAATTTTATTATTTTCCAAATGTTTGTTTTTAATATATAGAAATACAGTAGATTATTGTAGATTGACCTTGTATCTAAATTCACTTACTAGTTTAAGTAATTTATAGACTCCTTTGAATTTTCTATGTATATAGTCATAGAAACAGTCTCCGCTTCTGCAGATAAAGCATTTTTCAGTTCTAAAAGTGCTCTTTGATTCCTTTTTGGAGTTTCCATTTTTTCCCCATTTTATCCATCTTTTTCTCCTGATTTCATCAAGCGCTAAGAATGGCATCACTTAGAACTATGGAAAGATCCAAGCCCGTACGGTTAATCATGCCTTTTCAACCACAGATCGCTGTCAGCTTTGTCTGCCTATCATACTGGCTTGATTGCGCCCATGAAGATCCGCACAGAGGCCCCTGGGAACCTCCGTTTGTACAGCGGGAGCCCCACACGCAGCGAGAAGGAGCAGGTCTCCATCAGCTCCTTCTACTACAAGGAGCGGGTAAGCGTCCGATCCACGGCCTTTGATTCTTATCCCTTCCCCGATTCTTGTCCCCGGCCTCCCTGCCTGCCATGCACAGCAGCTAAATTAGTGATCCCCCTGTGGTCTTTCCCTTTCATAGTTTGTGTGTTAGAGAAAGACCGTTGCTTTGTTCCTTCCGATTAGTTTTTAACTACTGTAAATTGTATAGGAGGGGGAGGGGTGGTTGGGTGTTATAATCCGTACTCTTCCCTCCCCTGTAACCCTGTCCTGTGATCCCCATACATGAAGTCCATTCCCATCCTCTCAGGTAGAATCACGTAGCTTCAGGTCTTCCTGGGTATTCTGATGTTTGTCAGCAAATTAAGGGATGCTTCAGAAGGCTTGGGATCCTGATACATTTGGAACTTCATAGTTGTGGGAAGTTTTCAAGTTGACCTCTAAGAGATTTTATACTTTTACTAAGTCTGCACCAAAGTACCCATTTGAATGGACCGGTTTATACAAGAATCGCCTGAAACTGTCCTTCTGTTCCTGGGTTCTTAAGGAACTCATCGTCCCTACAGTAGCTATTAAGCTGTCAGAAGCCTTTGGTGACGACAGTGTAGAGAATATCGGCAGAGCGTGGGAATGATTCTGAGAACTTTCTGTGTTATCAGGTTGAGTCTGGCTTAAACTGTCTTTTAACTGACATGATGTATTAACTGGTTACCACTGAGCTACTCACAAACTCAGTCCTTAGGAATTCTTTGTTGCTCTCTCCCGCTAATTGAGAAATGATGGATTGACTATAATTAAAATGTGGTTTTTTGTTAAAAATTGAGTTATTTAAAATAAAACCCCAATTTCCAGCAAGTGTTAGAGGTGTCTTCACTTTGATTGCAGTGTAGTGTCTAACCTTCCTGGTTTGCATGATGTTGCCTGTCGCTGACTTTGTCAGGTCTTAGGGTTGTATGTGACAAATGGGTGGCAGGAACTGATGCTTGAGACACGCCCAGTCTTCGGCAAAACCTTCAGTCAAATAGGGAAAATGATTTTTTTGTTGCCTTTCTGGCCAGCTCCATAGTCCCTTTCTTTGCATCTCTGACGGAGTTCTCCACCCCACTGCTGCCTCCCCCCACCCCACCCTGTCCTGCACCTGTTACAGAACTTATTAGAACACTTTTATCTTCCCAAGTCCTTTACATTCAAAAAAAATTTTTTTTTCTTTTTCTGCAAGCTAGCGGTTAACTGGTGAGAAGCTTTGATAAACTGGTTGGAACTAAGGCATTTTATTATTGATGTAGTAGCTAAACAAACTCAAGGTTGAATAAATGTGGGAATTTTCTTTAGCACCAGGGCCAGGTTGAGGAGACCTTCTAGTCAAAGAGGCAGTTCTGAATTCCCCTTTGCATAATGTCCCGTGCTTCTCGAGCTTGGGTTCAGATTGCGCAGCATAGCTGGCACTTGCATTTTTGACCCTGGGATAGTGTGTAAAGGTCGTGTTTCATCAAAATAACTCCAGTTCCAAGAAGGAGCCTCTCCTGATGTAGAAGCATTTGTAAGGCCTACATTTATATTTTTGATGGTCTGGACTCTCTTTTACGACAAACACACTGTAATCATGAAGAGGGAACAAAGGCACATAGGTAATTAGCTCTTATCAGACAGGATCTGCTTGGGTGTGGAGGAAGGATTGTGATATTTCACTTTGGGGTGATTCCCAGTGTGCTGCTTCTCCCCAGAACACGGGCCATTGTAGTCACCTAGAATGACATAGTAAGTGGTCTCTGAATTGTATTTCAGACAGTGAGCGAATAAAATGGGGGGAGGTAGCTTTATTATAATTTCATATGAAACTTTTGTATTGATGTATAGCATATGTACAGAAAAGTTCACAAATCATAGGTATATAATTCAGTCAATTAGCAATCACAGGAAATAGACCGTTCCAAGAACCCTAGAAACCCTGGGGGAGGGAGGCACATTTTAATGTATGACACATAGTAATTATTAGGTTAAATCATATGAAACTGCTGATATTTGAGCATTTTTGACCTTAAGAAAAAGTTTCCTGTGGTTCAGCCTAGTAAGAAGTTAAAATCAGTTATTAATAACTGGTCAGTCAATTATTTTGTGATGAATCTAAAATAAACTTGTAAACTCTCCTTGAAGCTTGTTCATGTCCATCCTATTTACATACGGCATGGGGAAGGAATTACAGGAGTGAAATATGGCCATCTTATCTTCCTCACAGAGGACGATAACAGTTTTATCCCTCGAGAAGTATTTTCTGATTCTTGGGTGTCTAGTTTCAAATGTCAAATAATATCACTTTTATTACTTTTGTCCTGGAAACGATTCCAGTGTACTCAATTTCTCTGTGCTTAAAGTCTTCATTTTCAGCCCAAATTTTATCTCCTGCATACTTTTATTCTTGTTTAGCTCTCTGCCCCTGAGAGCTTTAAACGAGTAAGAAGAAAGGAAAAGAATATAACTGCATTAAAGTATAACAATGAAAGAATTATAGAGTATTTTGGAGATTGCAGAAATATCTTCCTAGAGCCATTGGGGACTGATACTCATTTCTCTTGTTTTTGTGTTTTTAACCTGCCCTACTTAGGTCATCTTGTTATATTACCCAAAGGTTCTCCAGATGGAATTCCAGTGTTTGCTCTTAAAATTTTTTTAAATGTGAGAGATGTAAAAATAAATAAATAAAACCATTAAATTTCGTGAGAAGTTAGAAAGCACAGGGAGATGCTAACATTCGTTTGGTAACTGGACCATCTGTTAATAGCTGATGAAATATTGTTTATTCTTAGGGTAAATCAGAACGCCCAGGACTTAAGATAAACATCAGGCATTGCCCTGTAAACATTTAAAAAATTTTGCAGCCTCCCACATTCACTTCAGTTGACATCACTAAAATAGCTTTAATGTAAATAACTGAGGAGGTCTTGAAGTTAATAGAGTCATTTCTGATTTCCCGAAACAGTGTTGTATGCTCCCAGTTTCATTCACACCGATGCTCCCGTGGTTAGCAAGAGCCCTGGGGAGCACCTCCCTTAAGTTCTCTCCGGCTCTCACTTCCTCGTGGCACCACTCTGAGGATGGTCCTGCAGTCCCAAGGTCAAGACTTCAGCTTCCCTGGCGCCCCCCAGGCCACACACCAAAAACAATTCGGTGTTGAATCTCTTGAGGAACTTCTTCCTTTTTAGGAATGAGAAGCTTCTCGCACATCCATATGCTTTTGAAGGGAAGCAGAGTTCTCCACCTGCTTCCTTTTTTTTGGCCGCGCTGGCCTGTGTGGGTCTTAGCGCAGCACGTGGGATCCTAAGGGATGGAACCCGCATCCCCTGCATTGGAAGCGTGGAGTCTTAACCTCTGGACCGCCAGGGAAGTCCCTTCACCTGTTTCTTACGATCTTAATTCTTGTAAGAGAGCCACAAATCTCCGTCGTAGTTCCTCTGTCAGAGCTGTGTGGATATCAGCCTCCTGATACCTTGAAATGTGTTTTGGACTAAAGGACAATGACATTGAAGCTGTGTATGGAGTGTGATGGGTTGGGAGGGGGGTGAGGGAATCTAAATACTGCTGTGCTGAGTTTCAGATTTTTCAGTCATTCCCATCCCAATTTTGCAGTATTTTATGGTACCTTTGAATCCATCGGATGTGTGGGAAGCTTTCATTTTATTCTATATTTTTTCCCTTTTAATTTTCTTGGTGTTTTTCTTCCCTCCTCATGGGTGTAACGTTTTCACGCACAGATGTCTCCTCGCTCTGCCCGGCGACGTTGGTCCATACAAGCAATTAACGACTTCCCGGTACTGTGCGCTGTGCAAATGCTCTCCTTAACTAATCCTGTCTCTGCCCAAAGGCCCAAGAATAAAATGCCACCTGCCTGGCTTTGAGGAACCTGAAATGACAGGCTGGCTGGTTTTCAGGACCAGCATAATCAATTTCTCACTCTTGGGAGTCAGGCACCAAGGACTGCCTCCTGGTTCTATCAGTTTCAAATGGGTGAATACTGATATCATTAAGGATTGTGAATGGACTTCTTTGAAAATGAAGCTGAATGCTGGATTTCTTGGAAAGAACCCCAGTGATAAGCCTTTAGCTCACCTGATTTCACTTGGAGTATTTGTATAATTTCATAGAGCTTTCAAAAGCCTACCTTTGGCATGGCGGGGCAGCAGAGGAAGATATAAGGGGCTTCTACCATTTTGTCTCCGTTTTCATCGTCTTGCTCGAGTTCAAAGAGGGAAGTGCCCACCTGCTTCATTGGCATGACACCGAAGCTAGATTTTAATCCTTTGGGAGTTTCCTGGAACAAATTTTTTCCTTGCCATCAGTATTTTGCATTGACAATAAAACCTCTGCAATGGACATCTTCTCTTCCTTTTCTCTTGCTTACTCTCTCCTCTTCTGTCTTCCTCTCCCACCCCCTTTGTGTTTCAGTCGTGCCATGGTGACCTCAGGCTGTGCAAGGCAGCTTTGAGGCTTTTGTGTAAGTTTCATTTGGTGTAAAAAAAAAAAAAAAAAAAAAAATTAGGGGCATAGTCCTATAGCCTTTTCGTATAAAAAATGGTTGAAATCAGGAACCTTGATTAGCAAGTTCCACTGCTGCCCAGCAACCTGGAGGTGGAGCTGCCTCCACGGCCATCTTTCCTCAGAAAGCCTGTCCTACCAACCCAACTGCTGCGTTTCCACTGATTTTTCCAGAAGTGCCTGCTCCTGCTGCTATTTAAAGAGGAACTCATTTTGACTCACTGCCCACTCTGCTGATGGTTATGCATTGTCGACGGGGTTGCTGCGAAGCAGTTGGTGGCTTATTCTTGGGCTGTTTTTACATTTAACCCATTAATTGGCATCGATGTTGCCTCCGATTGTAGCAGTAACACTGGTGGTTCAGTCGCAAGCTGGCTATTGGTTGTCATTCAGTGCTCTCTGCACCAGTGCCTCCCCACCCCGATCCTCCCCGTCCTGTTTCCTGTAATTCCATGAACACCTTCTTGGTCTGTTCAGAGGAGCATCCCAGTCTCATCGTGTGATAACTTGTCTGTCTTGCTTTGTCTCTCCTCCCTCGATCCCTGCTCATGGAATCTGTGGGGAAGGGGTGTTTTCTATCGATGGGGCATTGAGATGACCTAAGAGAAGTGCAGAGTCCTTCACCTCCCAGAGGTACCGATTTTACTGCACAGAAACGTATCCACATTTAAGCCCGTCACAGTGGGACTGGAGCAATGCAGGAGGTTTTAGGGGGCTTTGGGGCCCCTGTGCCCTTTTCTCACCAGGAAAGGTCAGCCACACCTCATCCCGGGGTGTCATTGTTGTCGTCACCTGGCAGGTGCTCAGACTAGAGAGGTTATTCTAAAATCTCCAGCAAGATACTAAGGCAAAGAAATCTTGGGAAGGTGTGGATGAGGTATTAGAGGAAACACTCCATGCTTCTTAGGGAGCACCTGGGTCCTAGGCCCTGACACCTGATTTGAGATCTACCACATCTTTGTTTAGGCAGCCTTGTTGGATTTGAATCCCCAGAATAATTTGCCATGAGACAGGTTTACTGAGTGACCTCCATAGCCTGAAGGGGAGATAGTTCATATTTTAAAACCATCAACCTCCAAGTTTGAAAAAAAAATATTTTGTGACCCCCCCCCCTTAAAGATTTTTTATAATGTTTTATAGTTATTCCTTGCTGGATTAAATGAACAAAAACAGCTGTCCCTTAATTGCTTTCACACTTTGATTCTTGGTGGCAGCTATCATTAGGGTGATCCTGTGTTAGGGAATCTCCTTCTACTGTAGGCTCAAAGGCAGCTTATCGAGGTCCATAAAGCACCACCTGTACATCAGTACAGATCAAACAGAGAAGCACCTGGAAGCCTGGTGTCTCAAGAAGCTGACAAAGAAGTCCCAGCAAATACAGACAGTGATTTCTGTAATTCTGTGGAGGGTAGTTGCAGAAAGCTGCCCGGAGCACTACCTTTACATTTTCATCAAGGGCTTATTGATGACTCACGTGGGCCCGTTTCTGCCAATCTCTGTCACCCAAGACTGCAAATGGGAGAAGAGCCCTGAGACGTCTCTTTGGACCCTGAGTTTTCTTTTCTCTGAATGTGTCGAATCCTAACAAATCCAAAAAGGAAATTAAACGGCGCGAGGTTCAGGCTCATGAGCCCGGCCTGAAACACAGCACCTTGGTCTGAGCCTGGCGCGTTAAGCCGTGTAGCCGCAGGAGCTGCTTGCCTCTGCCTGTCATCAGCGCGTTGCTCTGGCTCAGCAGTGCTTGGCAGAGAAGTGACTTTAGAAGTGAGTAATTGTAGACAGTGGTGTGTTGGACAGCCCTCACTGGAATCAGATGTTGACCTCCGTATATGCAGAAATGGATCTGTTTTTATATGGATCAAACTATTTACATATTAACAGGTAGCTTAGTCAGGACTTAATTCCCCCCCCCCCTTTTTAATCTAAAATCATACTCTTAAAAGCAGGTTAACAAGTATGGGCTTAGCAGCCTGAGAACCTGTGTTCAAAGCTCTGCTCTTAGGAGTGTGGCCTTGAGTAAGCTCACATCCTCATTGGTGAAGTCCAGGGCGTCTCTCATTTCCCAAATACAGGCTCCTCTCTGGCCATTGTAGGGAAGCTCTGGGGAAATAGGATAATTGCTGGTGATCTTCTTTCACATCCATTACCCAGGTCCCTCTGCTCAGGTATTTTTGACTCTCTGAAAATGATCCTTTTTAGAAATATTTCAAGTCTGCTAGGAAAAACATTCTGACATGAGCTAGTCTGTTTGCAAATGAACCACTTTGGGCACATGGGCCTTAATATTATGCTTTCATTGGGTTTGCTTAAAAAGTCAGGCGATTGTGGATGTTTCCAGTGTGGTCTGAAAGCTGTAGACCCCATCCCTCACGAGGCCTCCATTGGTTTCCACTGTTCAGTTCAACGGATCTGTCGTGAATTGCTCAATTGTTGAAGGGCTTCTTCTTTTCTCTTTGTAATAAGGAGCCAGAGTTAGTGTCTGGAACTGTTTTAGAAGCCTTTCAAGCAACCTGGAAGACCCAATTAGATGGATCCTATTTGATTCCAGGTGGAATCTTTTGAATGTAGATCTTTTCTTTCTGCCTTTAAAACAAAAATCCAGTACCCTAAATCTCACTGGAGATGACGAATTATGTGGGGCCTTGTGGATATGTCATTTCCCGGGATTTTTAAACTCCCAGAAGTCTGGATGAAAGTCACAGTGAAGTGAGTTTATGGACTTATGCCCTCCGTGCTCTAGTTAGCCATGTTGTGCTGTCCTGTCACTGCAGGGTTGGTGTATGCTGAGTTACTCTCTGTAGAAGCGGCCCTAGTGCTCAGGGCACGTGTGACAGCACAGTCGAATGTCGATAAACGCTGCCTGGCTCCAGCCCATCCTGACAGGCCGCTTTTCTTGTTAGCACACTCGCCCCTTACTTGCACCCACATCACAGTTCTTCTTTAGAAAATAACCAAGGCCAGCAGAGAATTGAAGGGCTACTAGCCCCCAAGAATAGATGTAGTTTCCTCTTGTGTTGCAGAATAATGACTTGTGTATGGATACATAGTAACTGAACTGCTTCTAAGACCAAATAGGTTAAGGTTCCAAATTGATAGCATATGTATTTACAAGCGATGATGAACAATTCAAATACTTCAGCTAAACATCTACATTTACCTGCCATGCACTGAGTCCGGGTGTCCTGGGTTTAGCAGGTTCCATGCCGCTTACTAATCCTATAGGAAGTTACGTGCGTTGGACAACTTTGGGGGTTAGATGGGACGTGAACGGTCAGAAATGCCTGGATATAGACCACGACTGGTTTATGGAAGAGTGATTGTATCAGAATCACTGGTGGAAAACGAATCTATCTATGAACCATCTAAATAATAATATACTCTACATGCCCGAGAGTTTATGGACATTTATAATAAATACAGATTTTTAAATTGCACTTTTTCAGCTGACACTTTGCAGTCTCCCCTTTTCATTGTCCCCTGATTAACCTTGTGAGATTGGAACCACAGAGCTTATCATGAGCCCAGAGTTAACCAGTGAGCAAAGAGAGAGTGACACAAGCCTGAATTCACCGCAAAAAGGGAACGTGCCTGGGGTTGCATTGAGCCAGGGCATGTGTTAATAAGACGCATAAGACTTGGTTTTCTGACTCCACATTACAGGGCCCTTTCACTGGCTCCTTTTGCCTCCTTTGTTAATAAATATGTCACTTCCCTCCTGAGTTGAATCACTTTGGTGACCCCCTTTCTACCTTCTGGCAATAAAATAAAATAGAATATTGCTCCCTTGGCTGGTCGTCATTGTGAAGATACCAGATGGGGCTACACTCTCATAATTCTCATTTTCCAGGACGTCTCTCATTTCCCACATACAGGCTCCTCTGTAGCCATTTGTAGGGAAGGCTCTGGGGAAATAGGATAATTGCTTATGATCTTCCACATCCATTACCCAGGTCCCTCTGCTCAGGTATTTTTGACATTCTAAATGATCACTTTTAGAAATAATTCAAATCTGCTAGGGAAGACAGGGTAGTTTTTCTTGAGCTGCTCAGTTCCTGTGTCTGCCTCCGGTAGATGAAAGTTTGCAGATCCCCACACTGCTGTGTCTGAATTAAATTTCAACAAATCCAATTTAAATTGTCTGAAAAGGAAAGAAAAAAAAAAAAACACAAAAAAAAACTTTGATTAGTTTCAAGCAAGGATTTTGAACCTAGGGCTGAACCCAACCTTAAAAGTTGCTCTTCTCCCACATTTTTGTGGTCTTTACTAACTTATTTACTTGCTGTTCTTTCTTTTTTAAATTCTGGCTTCAAGGTGTTTTTGAGCACCTGCAGAATGTATATAGCACTGCAGTAGGTGCCTATTTTCCTCTTAGGATTCTGGGCCATGAGCTCAATGCCCTTTGTCATCCTTTTATTTTCTACAGATGCTGATTCATATAATTGTGGGCATGATGTGACGCAAGGTCTCTGCAAATTACCAATGACCCAACTGTGGTGTGCTCTGCAAATGTAGGTTTCCATTCATCGAAGGCCCCATTAGTTATATCTTGTCATTTCCCCCAGAAATCGAGGAGATGGAAAAGTAAGCGTGAGGGATCGGACTCTGGGAATCGACCCATCAAGGCTGCTGGGAAAGTGATCATTCAGGATATTGCCTGCCTTCTTCCTGTTCACAAATCGTTGGGAGAACTATACATGTAAGTTCAGAATTTCAACTATGCTGTGCTTCCCACTTGGACATGAATATCAAAGTTGTTTATTTTATCTTATTTTATTTTTTTTGGCCGTGCCTTGCAGGATCTCAGTTCCCTGACGAGGGATTGAACCCAGGCAGTTGAAAGCCTGGAATCCTAATCACTAGGCCACCGGGGAACTCCCTGTTTATTTTATTTTTTGAGATACTGGAATCCTTTTTAGGAGAGGCCCAGTGCATTAGCTTTCTTCTGCTGCATAGCACATTACCACAGACCTAGCATTTAAACAACACACATTTATTATCTCAAAGTTTCTCTGGGTCAGGAGTCTGGGCATGGCTTACCTGGGTCCTTGCTCTGGTCTCCCCAGGCTGAAATTACGAAGTCAGCCGGGTGGTGGTCTTAACCAATGCTCAGGGTCCTCTTCCAAACTCATTCAGGTTGTTAGCAGAATTCAGTTCCTTGCAGCCGGAGAACTCAGGGAATTTCATCTTCTCCAAGACCAGCAGGAGTGTCTCACTGATGCTTCACTGTCTTTCTAAGGTCTCATCTGATTAGGTCAGGCCCACCCAGGAGAATCTCCCTTTTGACAATTACAGGAGTGATATGTCATCAATATTGACTGGTCTTGACCCCGTTTAAAGGGAGGGTTTATACAAGGCATGTACAGCAGGGGCTAGCAATCTTGGGCACAGTCTCAGAATTCTGCCTCCTGTACTTAATGTGTAAAACAGTTTAAAAACAGAGCTACTTTGGTTGAAAGGAGCTGGGAGGTGGGTGACAGGCACACAGAAGCTGCTGACCTGTGGTTCCCCTTCTTCCTGAACTTGAACACATAATAAAAAATATGTATTTTGTTGTTTATGTACAGCACATTACTCCTTGTTAGAAACTACAGTCAGCATTATACATATCTAAATCAATTTTTATTCAACCCTTAAACCTGGGGAACTCCCCAGAAAAGCTAGCTGGCAAATTGTTCTTTGAATCTGGCCTCCTTTCCTGACTTCAAAGAGGTAAGCAATTTCACCTTCCCCAGGCCTGAACTCACGGTGTAACATCAGCTGTAGGTAAGCTTTTTCTCCATGTTACGTAGAAAGGGAGCTTAAGGCCAATACGAATAAAACATTTTGAGTGACAACCAAAGAGGCAGTTTTTAGTTTATTTGTTAAACCAGGAGTAATTGATTTAGAAGTCAACGGGAAAGAAACTTTTTAATTCTTCTTAAATTTCAGATTGAATGTGAATGATATTCAAGAAACGTGTCAGAAGAACGCCACTTCTGCCTTGCTTGTTGGAAGGAAGGATCTCGTCCAGGTATTTTCCATTCCTTTTGTTGGAGATCTGGATTTTTCTCTTGGAGCAGGTTCTTTTCACTTTATGGTTGTGGTTTAGTGACATTTCAAGGTGTACCTCCTATTTTGTAATTTCTTTCCCATTTTCTTTGCCAAACTGTAGGGCTAGAGCAGCTTTTTAAATCCCTTGGATGTTTTTCTTATTAGTGCTTAGTTGAGGAGGTCCTAAAGCATTTACTAAGGGTTTTTATAACATCTCTTTTCTATTCTAGGGCAGGGTGATTGTTAATACGTAAATTTGGATGTCTTTATCTTTGCCATTTACACCCTCAGTTCTGTTTTGTTTGTTTTTTACTTTTAAAAATGCTTCATTTCATAAAAAGGTTTACCAAGGCATTTCTTAAGATAAAGACATGTTCAGTTTTAAAACAAGGTGTAATATTACAAGAATTAAAATTTCCTTCATCTTTGCGGAAACACATCAGTGCTTAAGCAAGTTGCTCCTATATTGGTGAGGTTTTTTGGTTTTTATTTATTTATTTATTTTTGTTTGGCCGTGCCACGCGACTTGCGGGATCTTAGTTCCCTGACCAGGGATCGAACCTGGGCCCTCGGCAGTGAAAGTGCAGAGTCCCAACCACTGGACCACCAGGGAATTCCTGGTGTGTGTGTTTTTTTTTTAACTGTTTTATTGAGATTGTAGTCCATAGACCATGCAATTTACACATTGAAGATGTACCATTCGGTGGCTTTTAGTATATTCACAGCATTTTGCAATCATCCCCATAAGCAATTTTGGAACATTTCCTTTACCCTGTAAAGGCACCCCACATCCCTTACTTGTCACTGCTCAAGCCCCTCTTCCCCCATCCAGCCCTCGCCAACCACTAATCTATGTTCTGTCTCTATTGCATCTTTTATTCTTTAGTGTGAGGATTAGATTGAGCAATGGAAACTATGAGCTGCTGTCCTACCTGCTCAGTTTTCTCCTTGTAACTCTCCAAATGACCCAGAGCTAAGGCCTCCCCTTGATTTTTATCTGATTGAAAAATCCCTAAGATTTCCTTTTGTCTCCAAGTCTCTGCTGAAAACCCTTTTAAGTAAAACTTAGAGTCATGGATTTAATCTGTTTCTCTGAGGACCCAGCCACCTAAAATTCTGCAAACACTAAGAAGGCAAAACAAAGTAGTGGAAATAGTGGGGAATTTCTAACAGAAGGCGTCAGCCCGACTCCGCTCCCTAGTGGTGTAACACTAGGCCAAGTACTTCCGACTCTCTCAGCCTCTGTATATTTGTCAAATGAGACCCACAAGAATAATTTCCGCATAAGGTTGATGAGAAGATTGGTTCACGTTCTGAAGAAACATTCTCTGAGGAAAAATTACTTCCTAAAGTGTTTTTTTTTTCTTTTTCTTTTAAGTTTTTAGGACTTTTATGGCAGGGTTGATTTGGAAGTTCAGGCTAGTCTGAGTAAAGTGGAACGACCCTTCCCTGGGGTTCAGACATACCTGGGTTTACAACTGGGCTCTGTCCCTTTCATGTTGTGTGATCCTAGGCAGCTACCTACTCATTCTGAGCTTCAGTTTCCTCAACTATAAAATAGGAACAATACTTCTAAGGTCCTAATGAGAACTAAATAAGGTAATATGCATACAATTTCCATACCTGTATCTGGTAGATGTAAATACCCAGTATGTGGCAAATTATTGCTGCTCTTCTTGCAATTGCAGTCATCATTGTGGTGTGGTCTTCCTTAACGGACTGGAAATGACATCAGTGCAAATGCTTGGAGAATTTTTTGTTGTTGTTCTTTTTGCACATATTGAAGGCGATGTGTCTACTGTTTTGCAAAGAGTTACAGGAATAAACCTGTCAGCTATTTCTGTTGAAGGCACTTAGGAAACGTGTATTACAAGTGAGGAAGTAATGGGCCCAAGTTGTCAGCCAGGGTAGTAATCATCCTTTCCTATCCCAGAAACCTATGAACTTCTTCCAGCAACCATCCAGGTGGTCCACTGATCACAGAAATGAATGTTTTTCTTTTGAACCAATACTCGTGGGGGTTATTTAAGTATACTGGAGCCACACGATTTAATTGATTTTTTTTAACATATCTGATGTGTTTCTATACCTATTTTTCAGTATTTTTATTTGCTTATTCTTTTTTCTTCTATTTTAAACTCCTTGATTCAAAGTCTGTATCTTCTTCCTTTCGGGTTTTTCTCAGAGTCTAGTAGTGTTTTCCAGTTGGTGGGCGTACAGTGATGTATTGCTAGTAAGAAAGATTTTCCAAAAATAGTATTCCATTAAAAAAATATATTTATTTATTTGACTGCGCCGGGTCTTAGTTGCGGCGTGTGGGATCTTTTAGTAGCAGCATGCGGGCTTCTTAGTTGCAGCATGTGGGCTCTTAGTTGTGGCACGCATGTGGGATCTAGTTCCCTGACCAGGGATCGAACCTGGGCCCCCTGCATTAGGAACGCAGAGTCTTAACCGCTGGACCACCAGGGAAGTCCCCAGTATTCCATTTTTAAAGGTATAGAGGGGAGGGGACTCTGTTGATGGTGTGATGTGTTTATATTTAGCGTGTGCTAAATCTTGGATTTAATAGACACTTCATGGACATTAGTTCCTGCTTGAGGACTCCAAGCCCCGTGAGGTTTCAAGTTTGGGAATATTCCTCAGATTTGATGTCAACAGAAAGAAAGCCGAGTCTATTTTTTCTTGGCCTATTTTTCTGTAACTTCAGAGAGTATACTGAAACTTTTGGAATGGAAGGTTTTTCATTATTTGGGCAAAGGACAGTCTTAAGTGTGATACCGAATGCATTTTTCTCTCCCTGCCAGTTCACTAATGAAGCAGCAGAAAAAGTCACGTGAGTCAGTGGTTAAATAGACCATCCAGGGAAGTTGTTGCATGGTGTCATTTCTCTGTCGTCTGCTTCATAAAAGTTTTTAAGGCTAGTGTTTCTCAAATGTGCATAAAAGTCCCCCGAGAATCTTGCTAAAATGCAAATTCTGCTTCAGTAGGTCTGGAGTGGGGTGTCAGACTCTGCATTTCAGTAAGCTCCCAGCTTTGGCCGCCCCCAGAGTAGCAAGGCTTTAGGCTGTGTGTGGAGGAGGAGGAGGTGGGGTTCTTTCATGGTTCCCAGTCCTGTGCTCACCAGTCTGAGTGTGGGTATTTCTCTTTGATCTGTCCAGGTTTGGTCGCTGGCTACAGTAGCTACGGATCTTTGCCTTGGTCCGAAGTCTGACCCAGATTTGGAAACACCCTGGGCTCGACATCCATTTGGGCGACAGCTACTGGAGTCCCTGTAGGTTTTGAGAGCTAAAAGTGAGGAAAATGAGTGATGTCAATTTTAGGTCAGTGTTTCTGTCTAAGAGAAAAGTGCAAAGGTCTGAGGCATGAGAAGAGGAAGTGAGACCTTTCCTTTTAGGGCTGCTATAATTTCTGTGCAGAACTCACTTCTTAGAGCAGAGGAATTATACAGTATTTGTCATTTATAACAAGGATTTGGGACTCATGTGTCCTTGAGAGAGTTATGCTTTGGCCCAGAAGTACATCAGTCTGAACACAGGAGTTTGAGTTCTTGAGGTCGAAAGTTTCTTGGGTGCTATAGAATCTCGCCCCTGAGACAGCAGGTTAGAGAATTGCACGTTGGCCTTCGTGTTTTCCAAAGGCCACGATGCATTCACCCTGTTAGACCGTTTATGAAAACCTTGAGTTTGTGTTTGATTTATTGCACTGAAATATGGCAAACTGGAAATACAGTGTGCAAAATGATTCACAACCGGGAAAAACCACTTGAGGCTCCAAGACGGGGAGGCCCAGGTCCTGACAGAGAGATGGAAAAGCTCTCCTTCCTTCAGGTGGAGGTTTGCTTTACCTACTTGTTGAGGCCAGACCTGGGACACGTGCTCATGCTTCAGGTTGCTCATGCTGCTTGTTCTACCCACTTCGTATGAGGCTCATGAGATAGTGTGAAAACACCTTAAAACTGTTAGACACTGCTTGGTAGGAAGGTATCAATATTATTCCATCACCAAGGCCAAGTCCCTGGGATCTCTACCTCACATTCTGTCTAGCACAGTTGTACTGAAAGGAGCAAAGGGGATGTGAGGACCTAAAAGGTAAAACTATCCCCTGTTGTTCTTACTTAATAGCTCAGACTCATAGTGCCGCCTCCCGAGTCTGTGACCTGCTCCCCGTACTGTGGGGGCACCGTGCTCTCTGAGCACCTCCATGTAGCCTTAGGTCATATGAATGGAGGACATAGAAACCCCCCAGGAAGAAGTGTGATGCCTCCTTGGAGTTGGGGAGGCCGAGAGAGCATCTATGGCCTCACTCAGATGTGAGTTGAGTCTCCTTAATTCTTGAAGAAGCTCCGTTCCAGTCTGAGCCCAGGCCTGGATGCCAGCTACAAGCTTCCAGATTGGTTTCATCTAGGTCATGTGTAATACTCAGATACATGTTATTCCAGAACAAATTTAGCCAGACTCAAAGTCGATCATGTCCCTGGATCTGCAGAAAGCCCTCGTTCCTGATGGGGGCTTTTGAGGCAGAATCAAGAATCCTCCCTTCCTTTATGGTTTATCACAGGATATAGTTCCCTGTGCTGTACAGTAGGACCTTGTGGTTTATCCATTCTATATAAATGATAATGGAAAAGAGTATGAAAAAGAATGTATATATATACATATGTGTATAACTGAAGAACTTGGCTGTACAGTAGAAATTAACACAGCACTGTAAATCAACTATACTTCAATAATATAAATTTTAAAAAAAATTCTGCCTTCCTACCCCGATGGCGACAACCGGCCGCTGTCGTGACAGTCATCCTTCCCCCTACCCTTCTCATGACTTCTCCTCTCCTGTCCCCTTTCTCTCCAGTCTGGCTCATTACTGCCGGCTCCGAGACGTGCAGACGTTGGCTATGCTCTGCAGTGTGTTTGAAGCCCAGTCTCGGCCACAGGGGATACCAAACCCCTTCGGGCCTTTTCCCAGCCGCTCATCTAACCTTGTGGTGTCCCACAGTCGATACGTAAGTTGGGGGTTTCCTGGTGTGAGTTTGACTTTTCCCAGAGGTCGCCGTCACGGGGAACGGCACTCTCATGATGCTCCTGTTTGCTCCGCAGCCCAGCTTTACATCCTCCGGTTCCTGCTCGAGTATGTCCGACCCAGGATTCAACACTGGTGGCTGGAACATAGGTTGGTATGGCCTTAGCCTATGCTGGGTTTTTGTTGTTTTTTTTTTTAAAACATCTTTATTGGAGTATAATTGCTTTACAATGGTGTGTTAGTTTCCACGCTGGGTTTTTATACTCTGAATGTGGTGTGTGATTTAATATGTAATCTTTACTTGATGAATACTCTCCATATTTTCCCTTGTTTCTCATTACCCCCCCCGCCCCCCCCTCCCACACACACACAGTGCGCCGCGAAGCTTGCAGGATCTTAGTTCATCTTAGTTCCCCGACCAGGGATCGAACCTGGGCCCGCTGCAGTGGAAGCTTGGAGTCTTAACCACTGGACCGCCAGGGAATTCCCCCTCTTTGCCCTTTTTTTTTTTTTTAATTAATTAATTAATTTATATATTTATGGCTGCGTTGGGTCTTCGTTGCTGCACGCACGCTTTCTCTAGTTGCAGCGAGCGGGAGCTACTCTGTTGCGGTGCACGGGCTTCTCATTGCGGTGGCTTCTCTTGTTGTGGAGCATGGGCTCTAGGTGCACGGGCTTCAGTAGTTGTGGCACGCAGCTCAGTAGTTGTGGCGCACGGACTTAGTTGCTCCGCGGCATGTGGGATCTTCCCAGACCAGGACTCGAACCCGTATCCCCTGCATTGGGAGGCAGATTCTTAACCACTGCACCACCAGGGAAGCCCACCCCCCCATTGCCCTTTAAATTGAGTATGATGGGGATACTGTAGTCAGCAAAGTCTGGGCTTTTCGTGTTTGAACAGGCTGGTTTCTGGTCTCTCTGCCTTGCTGGGTTGCTTTCCATCTTGTAACCTTAAGAAACTGACAGTGGGACTTCCCAGTGTCCACCCCCAAACGCTAACCCTTATCCTTTCTCCTGCACAAGCCCCTTTCCCGGTCATCTGCCACTTCCTGTTACCTCCCTCTCCCCACGTACCTCCTTCAGGGTAGAGAAATAAAGCTGAGCCTGGTTCCAGCTGGCTGTAAAGGTCTATGTAATGAGGAAGTGTATTTGTGTTTTCTGGATTTTTTAAATTTCTTTTTAAAAATGATCTTAGTTTTGTTGATTACAAAAGTACTATTTGCCCAGTGAAGAAAAACAAAACGAAAAGCATTAGTGGGAAAATAGTAATCATTGATTCCCCCACCTAGAAATAACATCTGTTAACATTCCAGAACATTTTCTTCCAATCTTTGTGTTTGTGTGGGGGGGGTCATTCTATATTTGTGGTTTTTGTGTTCCGTTTTTTATTTTGTCATGAGCATTTTCTCATGTCATTTAAAGAGTTTTTATAAGTAATGCCTGCCTAATAGTCTACATCATCTCTACCATAATTTGCTTAATCACTATGTGTGTACTTAATTATCAAGTTACCTTAATAGTAAATACCTAGACAAAAAGGTAAGGCTAGGAAAGTGTTCTGTTTAGTTCCATTTCTCAGGATCTTCAGCTTAGCTTATCTTTCTTCCAGGGAGTAAATTGGACACGTGCATTATGAGAGTTTTCAGGTATTTCCCATGCCTTCTCTGATTTTCATCTTCTCTTCCCACTTGATTTTTTTCAGTGGGAAGAGAGACAGAGCACATATCTTCACCCTGGGGAGAGTCCTCACCAGAAGAAATCCGATTTGGGAGTCTGACCTACAGTGATCCTCGTGAGCGAGAGCGTGACCAGCACGATAAAAATAAAAGGTAATGACCTTCTCAGGTGGGAGCTGCAATTTCATGGCGCTTAGATTCTCCAAAATCAGGACTCGTAGCATATTATGTGTCATTTGTTATATTAAGTGCTGTTTGGCCTTGAGCTTGTTTCTCCTAAAGGAACTGACCGGAATTTTGAATTTGATCCAGGCTTCTGGACCCCGCCAATACCCAGCAATTTGATGACTTTAAGAAATGCTACGGAGAAATCCTCTACCGCTGGGGTCTGAGGGAGAAACGAGCTGAAGTGCTGAAGTTTGTTTCCTGTCCTCCTGATCCTCACAAAGGAATCGGTGAATAAGAATTTCTTTCTGTTCCCGTCACTCTCTGAAAAGTCCTATAATTTAATGTGCCCATAACATAATACTTGGAAGGAAGTTCCCAGTTTCTCATTTATAAGCAGAAATTTCTGAAGCATTTTGAGTCTGTTTCAAGCTTCTGAAAACCCTGGCATTTCATGAGGTGATTACATTTTTATTGTAACGGAAGAAGTTTTCTATACAATCCTCAGATATTGATTTGGAAGTAGGGATATTTATTCAGTGAGTCAACTAATGTTTATCAAATTCCTCTTAGTCACAGTGCTAACATCCTCACTCCTTCCCGTGGTGGAACTCACAGACCAGTGGGAGAGAAAAATATAATTACAAATTGTGATCAGTATTTACGAGCAAACAAAAGGGGTTTTGGGGCAGGGAAGCAGCGGGGGAGAATCTTAGAAGACGTGTCGAGCTGTATCGGGAAGGCTCTCTGAGGAGCTGAGGTTTGCAGGATGGGGTGGAGCCACGCATGCAGCGGGAGAGCAGCACGAAGGGCACCCCATGCCGAGGGAGCGGGTCCATGGGGGAAATAACTTGTTGTTCTAAACAAGTGCAGGAAGACCAGTGTGGCTAGAACATAATGAGTGAGAAGAGTGCTGTAAAATTAGACTGTAGGATAGTCAGACTTGAGAGTCATGGTAAAGAATTTGGATTATATTCTAAGTCCAATGGTGAGCTTCAAAGGACATTAATAGGTAAGTTGTATGACTTCCCTGGTGGTCCAGTGCTTAGGACTCTGTGCTTTGACTGCCATGGGCCCAGGTTCGATCCCTGGTCAGGGAACTAAGATCCCGCAAGCCACGTAGTGAGGCCAAAAAAAAAAAAAGAAAGAAAAGTAAGTGATGTGCTCTGGTTTCCATTGTAAGAGGATCCCTTTGGCTGTTTTAGGAAGAAAGGGTTGGAGGAGGATAGAAGCAGAGGTAGGAAGGCCATTTGAAGACTCTTAGAGTAGTCAGAGAGAGATGGACAGCCTAGTCTCGGGGTGACATCAGTGGAGGTGGAGAGAGATGAGTGGAGAAAAAATGTATTTTAGAGGTAGACTCAATATGACTTACTAACAGGTTGGGTATGGGCTTGAGGAGAAGAGGCAAAGCTTAGATGATTCCCAAGTTTCCAGCTCAAGCAACTGGGTAGATGGTGGTGCCATATTCTACGATAGAAAAGATTGGAAGAAAATTGAAAACTCAGTTTGGGACAGTTGGAAATGTTGGTGAGGTTCAGACTGTAGAAATCATTCAGGCAGTTGGACATGAGTCTGGAGCTTAAAGGACAGTTCAGGGCTAAAACTAGGAATGTGGGAATCTTCACCATGTCAGTGGTGTTCAAGCTGTGAGAGTTGAGTGCATTTACCTGGGAGCTGGGGGGTGGGGAGGAAGAGGATGGGAGAAGCAAACAAGAGAGCCCGCTTCCTCTGGGTCTTGAGAGAAACCAGTACTTGGAGATTGAGTCTTGGAGGAAGACCCAGAAACAGAGACTTAGAATGAGATACCAGTGAGTTTTGAGGAAAAGCAAGACTGTACTATGAAAGAAGCTAAGAGAAGAGGTGTTTTCTAAAGAGTGACATGAAAGACAGAGATATAAGAGTGGACTGAACGCACACTGATTTCCTTTCTCCCCCAGACCCTGCCAAAGTGTCTACATAGAGCTTTTCTGTAAAGACACAGCCATGCAAGGAGAAGTAATGTTGGCAGTAAAATTTGGGACCTGGGGGGCAGATAGGTTAGTGATACCTGATCTCACAGGGAGAAAGCTGAGCCCTGAACTGGCAGGCAGAAAAACAGCAATGCACATGGCAGAACCCCCAGGTGGCTCAGGAATTAGTGGTACCCTGTACCTCTGCAAGTGGCATGAAGGTGAGGTCAAAAACAGGAGTATTGTGTCATGGCCTTTCTAGGGTCCTCAGGTCCCCACTCCTAGTTTGCAGAGCAGTTATCACCCTTCCTCTCCCCCAGCAGAAAACGGAAGTTCATTCTCCAAAGAAGGTGGACACATTTCCCAATAAAGGGGCCGCCACGTAGCTAGCATACGAATGAGGAAAGACCCAGGGATATAGAGAAGATCCTAGAAGCTTCCAGAGAGAGAAAACAGGTCACATACAAAGGATAGGAATATGAATAGCATTACACTTCTCGGGAGCAGTGAACTAGATACTGGAACTAGACGACAACAGTGTAGCAGTACCTTCCCTGTTCTCAAGAAAATGATCCTCTTAGAATCTCTTAGAATTCTAACCTAGAATTCTGTACCCAAGTTATCCATCAAGTGTAAAAGTAGGCCTTCAGCCTATCCAAGGAGGAGAAATAGATTCAAGCCAGGAAACCAGGGTGTTGGGATGATGGTGAAGGGAGATGTATGTGACAGACCTGAAGACAGACCAGTCCAGGTTGGAGCTTCAGAGCATTGTCTCCAAGGAGAGAAAAAAATCTGTGTACTTCAGTATATATAGTGTATTTCAGTATTCAATGTATTTACAGAAGATTCAGATGTTTGGAGATGAATTATCAATAAGTATGTAACTAAGCAAACAGGAAAAACAAGACTAACTCTAGGAGGAACAAAACGTGCAAGAAAGGAAGGAAGTCATCATTGTACGTGGCTTGGCTTGAATAATATTTACCTAGAGAAATAATGTGAAAACAGTACTGATCCAACCAACTGATAATAGAACCAAATGGGGAAGATGAGGAACAGATGGTACCTGAGTCTGGTTGGGGAGATTGGGGAATGAAAGCGCTTCCACCGGGGAAGGTCAAGAGACAGTGCTTAAATACGACAGTTAAGAAATAGCTTTATGAACATGTTGTGTAGAGATAGGGAGGTAGAAACAGAAGAAATAGTGAAGAATTTCCTCTAGAGGGTGATGGGTGTGGGAGTGGAAGGCAATGCTGCTTTTCATAACACGATGCATAGAATAATTTGACCCTTTAAGTTGTGCGATTATAGTTTCAATTAAAAAAAAAAACCAAACTAATAAATAAATACATACATACTAATACATACATTGAATAACAAGGATTATTTTAATATGGATTATCTTTTTTAAAATTAATTTATTTGTTTTTTAAAATTTTTGGCTGTGTTGGGTCTTCGTTGCTGTGCGCGGGCTTTCTCTAGTTTTGGCGAGTGGGGGCTACTCTTCGTTGCGGTGCGCAGGCTTCTCATTGTCGTTGTCTTCTCTTGTTGCAGAGCACGAGCTCTAGGCGCGCAGGCTTCAGTAGTTGTGGCACGTGAGCTCAGTAGTTGTGGCTCGCGGGCTCTAGAGTGCAGGTTCAGTAGTTGTGGCGCACGGGCTTAGTTGCTCCATGGCATGTGGGATCTTCCCGGGCCAGGGCTCAAACCCATGTCCCCTGCATTGGCAGGCAAATTCTTAACCACTGCGCCACCAGGGAAGCCCCAAATATGGATTATCTTGGTGCATGTACGTAAAGAAATGCAGTCAGAAAATGCTATGTGGGTACATATTTTTCAGAGCCTCTACATGCATGAAAGTATATCAGGGAGAGATTCATGATGGCCTGGAGCAATTTGTCTTTTATAATTAGTTTCCAGGAAAATAGATGAATCATAGAGATATGTAACTGATGTGTCAATCCAGCAATCAGCTAGACGTATTGACATCTCCTATTATAAAGGTCGTGCTGGGTTCTGTGGGCTGGACAAAGGTGTGGTTTGGGGAGGGGGTCATTCAAGAAGTCTATAATCCAATCAGAGAGATGAAACAGAAGCTCATGAAGACTTAAATGATGTTGGAGAATGAATAGTGTGTCCTAATACCATTACAAACAATGCTACAAAATTTCAGAAAGGGGGGAGCGTGGATTGTGGAAGAGTCACAGACAAAAACATTAAGTATTTCATCCTTAAAGTTTTTCCTTTGGAAGAGTCAGACTACCCAAATACAGGAAATAGCAGGTATTGAATATGACAAGGTTGCCAATTTGGTCTCCTCCTGGTGGAAAACCAACAGTTTCCTCTCACACTTATCACATCTGCAAGGGTCACTCCGTATCAGCAGCAAGATTTGCGGGATGAAGTTGTTTTCATTTAGGGGATTAGATATTTATAGAAAGGACTCCAGGCTTCATTTATTTTGAGGGGATAATGCTAGACAGAGTATTCTTTAAAAAAAAAAAAAAAAAGGAAAAGAAAACTCCATATGCAAGGTGATTTTTGTCTTTGTTTTTTCTATTGAGGTATGAGGCGCTAGGTCAGAATGGTGGTAGAGAAGGTGCAGCCCACCCCCAGTTCCTATCTGCCCACCTGAATTTTATGCAGCAATTTTCTGTTTCAGTTTATTAATTTAATGTTTTATTTACTTGGCTGGTTTTACTTACATTTGTGTAATGTGGTGTTAATTAACACACATAACTCTTCTATGTGATTAACAAACTAGAATTGTATGACACTAAACCTTTGGAGTTAGCTTCCACCTGGAGGTTCCGTAAAGCCTTGGGAATCATAATTTGATCGTTCCATGTACCAGCAGTATTTTTATTGTCCTTATTAGTTTGTCTGTTAGGAACCAAGAATGATCCATTTCGCCTCTACCAGGTTTCACCTGCCAAGCCTATACCTATGATTCTGTGCCTCCTTCCCTGAGATCCCCCAAGTTTATCAGTGTTCCAGTGAAAGACACTTGACAGCTTTGTGGTTTTCATCAATGTCTTATAGTTGTCCGAGTAAAGGTCTTCTACAAACTCCTTAGGTAGGTTTATTCCTAGGTATTTTATTCTTTTTGATGTGATGGTAAATGGGATTGTTTCCTTAATTTATCTCCCTGATAGTTCATTGTTAGTGTATAGAAATGCAACAGATTTCTGTATATTAATTTTCTATCCTGCAGCTTTACTGAATTCGTTGATGAGCTCTAGTAGTTTTCTGGTGGTGTCTTTAGGATTTTCTGTGTATGGTATCATGTCATCTGCAAACAGTGACATTTTTGCTTCTTCCTTTCCAATTTGGATTTCTCTTATTTATTTTTCTTGTCTGTTTGCTGTGGCTAGGACTTCCAGCATTACGTTGAATAAAAGTGGTGAAAGTGGGCATCCTTGTCTTGTTCCTGATCGTAGAGGAAATGCTTTCAGCTTTTCACTGTTGAGTATGATGTTAGCTGTGGGTTTGTCATATAAGACCTTTATTATGTTGAGGTATGTTCCCTCTATGCCCACTTTATGGAGAGTTTTTTATCATAAATGGATGTTTAATTTTGTCAAAAGCTTTTTCTGCATCTATTGAGATGATCATATGGTTTTTATTCTTCAATTTGTTAATGTGGTGTATCACACTGATTGACTTGCTGAAAAATCCTTGCATCCGTGGGATGAATCCACTTGATCAAGGTGTATGATCCTTTTAATGTATTGTTGGATTCAGTTTGTTAAAATTTTGTTGAGAATTTTTGCGTCTGTGTTCATCAGTGATATTGGCCTGTAATTTTCTTTTTTTTGTGGTATCTTTATCTGGTTCTGGTATCAGGGTGATGCTGACCTTGTAAATTACGAGTGTTCCTTCCTCTGTGATGTTTTGGAATAGTTTGAGAAGGATAGGTGTTAACCCTTCTCTAAATGTTTGGTAGAATTTCACCCGTAAAGCCTTCTGGTCCTGGACTCTTGTTTGCTGGGAGTTTTAAAATTACTGATTGAATTTCATTACTGGTAATTGGTCTGTTCATATTTTCTTTTTCTTCCTGGTTCAGTCTTGGGAGATTGTACATTTGTAAGCGATCTGAACACATTCCACGTCGCTTTGTACCTCCTAAAGTGGCAAAAGTTAGCATGTTTACCAGCATCACCCAAAGTGGATACATACTCTTACCACCTGTTAACTAGTGGTCATGCCATTATGTGCAACAATGAGCGGCAAGAAAGAATATTAAGATTTTGCTCAGTGACTTAGTGTTTTTGTATTTTTTCTCTTTGGGAATTTAAATCCATTTAGAAATTGTCCACACCCCTAAAGACTATTCATTAGTTAAATGAAATATAAGTTCAAGGTCTTAAAGTTAATAAGGATGTTAGAAATTATGTTTAAGTGACACGCTAAAAAGAAACATGATTACTAACGATGTATTGAATTTTTCAGCAAGATGACATTTTAATCATTTTACCCAGATAGAAATGGAGAATAGTTTACATATACAGTTATCTCAAGTGCCAAAGAACAACCCTTTTAAGAAGACATGTTATTATCATTCAGTTTACGTGAACACATGGTTTTTACATTTTCATAATTTTAAATGTTGAATCTTTTCAAACCAATAAAACCAGTAAAGGAAACTTAAGAAATATAAACTAATCAGTTTTTAATGAGAACACAAAGCAAAGTCTTACATAATATATACAGTTATGCTTTACAGAACTAGAACAAAAAATTTTTTAATTTATATGGAAACACAAAAGACCCCACATAGCCAAAGCAATCCTGAGAAAGAAAAATGGAGCTGGAGGAATCAGGCTCTCTAACTTCAGACTGTACTACAAAGCTACAGTAATCAAAACAGTGTGGTACTGGTGCAAAAACAGAACTATAGATCAATGGAACAGGTTAGAAAGCCCAGAAATAAACCCATGCACCTATGGTCAATTAATCTATGACAGAGGAGGCAAGAATATACAATGGAGAAAAGACAGGCTCTTCAATAAGTGGTGCTGGGAAAACTGGACAACTACATGTAAAAGAATGAAATTAGAACACTCTCTAACATCATACTCAAAAATAAACTCAAAATGGATAAAAGACCTAAATGTAAGGCCAGACACTATAAAACTCTTAGAGGAAAACATAGGCAGAGCACTCTTTGACATAAATCGCAGCAATATCTTTTTTGATCTGTCTCCTAGAGTAATAAAAATAAAAACAAAAATAAATAAATGGGACCTAATTAAACTTAAAAGCTACTGCACAGCAAAGGAAACCATAAACAATACAAAAAGACAACCCACAGAATGGGAGAAGATGTTTGCAAATGAAGCGACCAATAAGGGATTAATGTCCAAAATATGCAAACAGCTTATGCAGCTCTGTATCAAAAAAAACCCCCAAACAACCCAATCAAAGAATGGGCAGAAGACCTAAATAGACATTTCTCCAAAGAAAACATACAGATGGCCAAAAAGCACATGAAAAGGTGCGCAACATCACTAATTATCAAAGAAATGCAAATTAAAACTACAATGAGGTATCACCTCACACCAATCAGAATGGTCATCATCAAAAAGTCTACAAACAATAAATGCTGGAGGGGGTGTGGAGAAAAGGGAACCCTCCTACACTGTTGGTAGGAATGTAAATTGGTGTAACCACTATAGAGGTTCCTTAACAAACCAAAAATCGAATTACTATATGATCCAGCAATCCCACTCCTGGACATATATCCAGAGAAAACCATACTTTGAAAAGACACATTCACTTCTATGTCCATAGCAGCACTATTCACAATAGCCAAGACGTGGAAGCAACTTAAATGTCCACTGACAGATGAATGGGTAAAGAAGATGTGATACATATATACAATGGAATATTATTCAGCCATAAAATAACAAAATAATGCTATTTGCAGCATCATGGATGAACCTAGAGATTATCATGCTAAGTGAAGTAAGCCAAAAAGAGAGAAATATCATATGATATCACTCATATGTGGAATCTAATTTTTTAAAAATGATACAAATGAACTTATTTACAAAACAGAAACAGACTTACAGATACTGAAAACAAACTTATGGTTACCAAAGGGGAAACGTGACAGGGGAAGGATAAATCAGGAACTTGGGATTAACATACACACATTACTATATATGATAGATAACCAACAAGGACCTACTGTATAGCATTGGGAACTCTACTCAATATTCTATGATAACCTATATGAGAAAAGAATCTGAAAATGAATGAATATATATATGTATAACTGAATCACTTTGCTGTACACTTGAAACTAACACAACATTGTAAATCAACTATACTCCAATAAAATTTTTTTTTTAAAGTTATGCTTAGAGAAAGAAGACAGCTTTTCTCTGGGGGGGCGGGGGGGCTGTGTTGGGTCTTCCTTGCTGTGTGCAGGCTTTCTCTAGTTGCAGCGAGCGGTGGCTACTCTTCATTGTGGTGCACGGGCTTCTCATTGCGGTGGCTTCTCTTGTTGCAGAGCACAGGCTCTAGGTGCACAGGCTTCGGTAGTTGCAGCACGTGGGCTCAGTAGTTGCAGCACACGGGCTTCAGTAGTTGTGGTGCACTGGCTTAGTTGCTCCACGGCATGTGGGATCTTCCCGGACCAGGGCTCGAATCCGTGACCTCTGCATTGGCAGGTGGAGTCTTAACCACTGCGCCACCAGGGAAGTCCCAAGACATAGCTATTTTTAACCCAAATTTTCAAACCAGTTTATCTCAGGATTTACCTTAACTAGGAACTACCATAAAATTTTTTCCGTAGTTACCATGTATTTAGAGTCTCTATTTGTCCGTTTTTATGACTACCTATTGTGGTGAAGCAGAGGAGCTGACTTTGATAGAAGAAAGAAACCAGGACCCTTCCTCTACAGTAGGAGGTGAAGGAAGAGGGAGATGTGACGATTTGGGGGTGTTGAGATCAAGTGTCCCCCATTGCAAGGCTTCTGTTTTCTTAGGGAAGGGAGGGAAGAGGCCATCGGGTGAGAGAGAGAGGGGCATGTGGGAGGGGTTTAAGAACATGGCAGAGGTGTGAGGTGGGCACCTGGGAGTCAGGGAGGAAGAGCCTGACCACTGCACACAAGCCAGGAGTCTACCTGGAGGTGCGGTCAGTGAGACGAGCATCCTGACGGTGCGCCTTCCCATGGGAACGCTCCCGGGCTGACGCGGAGGAGGCCAGGGATGGGGCTCATCCAGGTGAAGGTTTTGCCAGGTGGTACCGTGAGGGAGAGAGGGGCCAAGGAGTTCAGGATATTTGCAAAAAAGTGACTATGAAGTGGAACCGTGTAATTCAGGCTGGTCAGAGGGGAAACTACAGCCAGAGAGGGGCTGATCGCATGGAAGTGCAAGTGGACTTTGGATAGAATGAAAGACAGTGGTGGATTAGAGGTGAGAGGACGGTGACCTGGGAGGCCACGTGTGCAGAGGGTTAGTGGCGTGGATTTTGAAGATGCCAAGGATTGGGGTGGAGGGAAGATTGAGAACCAAGAGCAGAAGTCTTCAGGGCATGTTGGGGGGTGGTGTCCAGAATGTCGGTAGATGGCAGTAGAGGGAAAAGGGGAAGGCTGGTGAAGCCAGGGGGCAGTAGCCTCAAGAGGAGAGTACGGTCTGGAGGCAGCCATGCGCCACCCTCCCCTCCCACCCCTCCATCCTTAGGATGTAAGGCAGAGCTGGCCTTTCCTTCGGAGGAGGCCTAGACGCAGCGGGGTTTGGTTAGGGCCAGGTGGTGAGGGGACCGTTCCCAAAAGAGCCTGTAGAGCACGTGGGAAGGTCTGCACTTGATGCGGCGCAGTGGAAGGCTGTCTGGGAGGAGGAAGGATCTCCAGGTAGCAGGGGGTGAAGAAGGGAGCTGGGCGGTTAACATGGGCCGCCTGGCCCCAGGGCCGTGGCTGAAGCGGACAGGGACTTCGGGGCAGGCGGGGACCAGTGGAGCAGGGCGGTCCTAACCGCTCTCCCCCGCGCTGGGGCAGCCCTGTGGTCGCCTGACTCCGTCCATCTTAGGCTGCTGGGTCATTGGCAGGCAGGTAGGGAAGAGATTGTAAGACAAATCAGCTCTTGCCTGAGTGTCGACTGATCCTTCAGTGCTTTCAGACAAATGTTTGTTAACTGCCTTCTCTGCAGCTGTTGGGGTGGAAGAGGAATGAGATGGAGGCTCGACTGCTGCAGACACTGGGGTTTCCACCCAGGGCCTCGGGGAGCCAGGCGCCTGCTGCACCCTCTGCCCGCACCCTTCCGCTGTGGTGACGACAGCAGCTCCTCTTTAAAAGACTTAGTGAGGTTGTAGAAGAAGGGGTTCTGCCATTAAAAAAAAGAAAATTGAACAGCAGGGGTCTAATAGGATCCTACAGAATCCCCCAAATGAGTACCTTGTTCTTACTCACAATGCCTGGTTCCCCTTTGCAGAACTGAACTCACCATGTCTCTTTTTTGGCCATCTCCACCCTTCTCCAGAGTTCGGCGTGTACTGCAGCCACTGCCGGAGCGAGGTCAGGGGCACGCAGTGCGCCATCTGCAAAGGCTTCACGTTCCAGTGCGCCATCTGCCACGTGGCCGTGCGAGGGTCGTCCAACTTCTGCCTGACCTGCGGGCATGGGGGACACACCAGCCACATGATGGAGTGGTTTCGGACCCAGGAGGTGTGTCCCACCGGGTGTGGGTGCCACTGCTTGCTTGAAAGCACTTTCTGAACTGACAGCCCGTGGGAGTTGTGGGAAATCCCAGAGAACCCGTCAATGCCGGTTGACAAGCTCTCTGACAGGAGAGAGGCTCCAGAACCCACCCCTAACTAGACAGGGGTGTGTTCTCCTCAAAGACTGACACGGTGCCAGCTGTTCATGAGCCTTTGCTTCTCTTTTGTTGGCTGTTGGTGGCATGGATGTTGGTGGAGGAGAACGCGGGCAGGTGGAAGTTTTCTTGGAGAAAAGCACCTGCCTCCAGAGCCGTGTTTACCTTTAAGATGACGGCATCCTTTCTGATGCCATCAGAGAGATCAAGGTTGGTTGCAAAGGACAGTCTCCTGAGCCAAAGGACAGTGGACAAATGGGCCTGTGACATAAGTTGATGCATTTATGAACTGATGGACTGTGGCCTTTTAAAATATACTTAAATTATAAATACGTAATGTACTTAAGGATCCTTAAGATGTATTTTTTTGTTTGTTATTTCTCTTCCAGCTATTCTCCCTCGGCTAATAAAATTCTAGTAATCGTTTAAAAAACAAAGAGATGAAGTTGAACGATATTTTAGTGAATCTTTTTTTATTCTACTTCTAACTGAAATTAACTCTTTGGGATAGGACCAAATTCAGTGCTCATATTTTCAAAGGAAATGCTGATTTGCTTTTGTCATCCAACGGGAGAAAATAGAATTTGACATTTAAGGTTCTTCCCAACCCCAAGAGGTTTTTTTAAATCATTTCTTTTAACAAAGGAAAATGAAATTACATGGCAGCATTGCTGTGAGAGTCTCCCGTTGCCACTGTGTAGGTTGGCTGGGTTGCCATAAATGCCTTCACTCTTCCCTTGGGCTCCTTCATAGGCTTTGACCCATGTTTATCTGCATCCACCAGTTCTCCAGAATGATTCTCAATGCTTCCCATTTTGTATGTGCCAGGAGACATCTTCTTTTCAATATTGCTACTGAAATTTATATTTATTTATTTATTTTTAATTTTTTTTTTTTTGGCTGCATCGGGTCTTAGTTGCAGCACGAAGGGATCTTTTGTTGCAGCGCGTGCTTCTCTCTAGTTGCAGCATGCAGGCTTTCTGTCTCTAGTTGTGGTGCGCGGGCTCCAGAGCATGTGGGCTCTGTAGTTGTGGCGTGTGGGCTCTCTAGTTGAGGCGTACGGCCTCAGTAGTTGTGGCGCGCAGGCTTAGTTGCCCCGCAGCATGTGGGATCTCAGCTCCCTGACCAGGGATTGAACCCGCATCCCCTGCATTAGAAGGCAGATTCTTTACCACTGGACCACCAGGGAAGTCCCTATATTTATTTCTTAGACTTTTACAATTCCAAATTGATTAGCTTAAGAAATATAACTCCATGTCTCAAAATGTGAAAGCGTTGTACATCACTGTGGGTTTTTTTGTTTGTTTGTCTTGTTTTGTTTTTGAATTTTCATTCATTTATTTATTTTTTGGCTGCATTGGGTCTTTGTTGCTGCGCAAGGGCTTTCTCTAGTTGTGGCGAGCGGGGGCTACTCTTCGTTGTGGTGCGTGGGCTTCTCATTGCAGTGGCTTCTTTTGTGGAGCACAGGCTCTAGGTGTGCGGGCTTCAGTAGTTGTGGCATGTGGGCTCAGTAGTTGTGGTTCACGGGCTCTAGAGCTCAGGCTCAGTAGTTGTGGTGCACGGGATTAGTTGCTCTGCAGCATGTGGGATCTTCCCGGACCAGGGCTCGAACCTGCATCCCCTGCATTGGCAGGCGGATTCTTAACCACTGTGCCACTGGGGAAGTCTGCATCGCTGTGTTTTAAACTACAGGTCAGGACCCATTAATAGATTGTGAAATCAATGTAGTGGATAAAAACCAAAATTTTAAAAAATGAAACAGAGTAGAAGAGACATATCAGAACTTACCAAACATAGGGTAAACATTGTTTTCTGTAACTTGTTTACCAGTGTATCTGCACACACCTGCACATATGTATAACAGATCACAGTGTAAATTCATTCCTTCCTGAGGGTTGTGGTCAGAACGTTTACAAAGCACTGTTTTGGATGATGCTTATATGAACATCATCCCTGTGTTACTGGGCACAAAATACCATGACATAAGAAAGGCCTGGATCCTGTGCAGTGAGAGTAGAGGTTTAACCTTGGGCTATGATCCGAGGTAAGATGCCAGCGTCTTTGCAGAGTGGGCTGAACAACTAGGTGTAGTAGGCACATGGGAGGTGGATAAAGGAGGCGGCCAAAGAAATCCTAATTTGTTCACTGTCTCTTGTTCAGTTGTTTATATCGACACTGCTGTAATGGCACCACGGGATAAGTCGACAAGTTTTTACAGTAAGTCCCCTATGTACGAACAAGTTCCATTCCGAGAGTGCGTTCGTAAGTCCAATTTGTAAGTCCGACAAAGCCTAGGTACCCAACTAACACAATCGGCTATATAGTACTGTACTGTAATAGTTTTGTAATACTTTTCACACAAATACATAAAAAACAAACACAAAAAATAAAGACAACATTTTTAATCTTACAATACAGCACCTTGAAAAGTACAGTGGTACAGCACAACAGCTGGCATACAGGGGCTGGTATTGAGGGAACACGCAAGAAGAGTTTCTGACTGGAGGAGGGAGAGGAGGTGGGAGGTGGTAGAGCTGAAGGATCACCAGCAACAGGAGATGGAGGGCAAGATGCAGTTTCACTCATGCCTGACGTTGATGGCAGAGGTTCTGGTTCCTTGCCGAACTGAATTCTATCTACCCTCTTGAAAAAACGGGTAGTAGCTCTTTTTTCTCGTCATAGATGACACGGTAGCACTGGATTGCATTCTGAATGGCTGCTGCAACCTTCTTGTACCATTCTGTGTTCGGGTCCTGTGCCTCAAAAACTAACAGTGCCTCCTCAAATAAAGAAAATCCCCTTGCCGTTTCCTCCGTTGTGAATCTCTTCGGTTCTTCAGTTACTTCTTCCTCTTGTCTCTCTTCTTCCTTTCTCTGGGCCTCCAATTCCATCAGGTCTTCATTAGTAAGCTCCTAGTGTTACCCAGCAACAGTACTGTACAATAAAGTACACAAAAGCATAATCACTTGTAGAGGATGCACGTACATGACAGTGTACGCCAGACACGTGAACTAACTTACTTGATTGGACAGGCATGTTCTCATCTTTGAAAGTTTGCAACTTGAAGGTTTGTATGTAGGGGACTTACTGTACTGAGATCTGTCCTGTTCCTCAATGAAGTCACACCATTTGCAGAGAACAATCTTTTCCTGTTCCCCCAGTGCTTGAGCTCATGTCAAAATCTAGTTTATCGCTCCAATTTTAGTCCTTTGACTCTGTTCTCTTATGGCAGTTATCATTATTTTCCAGTAAGACTTGTGATTGAAAAGCAGTCAAAACTTTCAGGAATAGATAATGGATGTGAACTCGGCCATCACTTTGAAAATATACAACTAATCCTGGGAGACTGGTTATTACCTCCCGAGCCAAGTAGCAGAAATCCCCAGCTTTGCCACCAAGGGGGATGCCTGTTAGTGTTTGGGAAGTCCTGTATGTGAAGGTCCATGGTTAAATTCGTTTAGTTTGGACTAACAGAAAAAAAGGTAAGAAAAGCACAGACAGGAGTATCCGGCTTTTCCTTCTATCATAAAAATATTCCTCTTACAGTAACATAACTCTCATAACAATCTCTTAGTACTATCTTTATTTGGCTACGTTCAGCCAAGATAAAGTATAAAGGATGCGAAGCGATTAGATAGAAATGATGTGCCTTTTCTCATTGAGCTCAGCTTTGCTGTCACGGCTCTAGATTGCCACGCAGGAAAGCACTGTCTCTCACTCTCTGTGCTTTCAGAAGATTGAAAGTTTGGCCTCCATAACCTGGCCCTCCCTGCTAGATGCCTCTGTGTCCAAACTGGGAGTAACTCTGGTTTAAAGGCCGGGGGCCAGGCCAGACATTACTGTCTTCTGCCACTAACTCGATTTAGAGAGAATCGTTGATGAAGAGCACCTCCAAAACCGCCTCTGTGTTTTTTCTTCTTTTTCTAATGGAGATCAGAAATGGAAGAAAGGGAGAAAAGATCAACATTGGTATCCAAAATAGGTGGATTTTCTTTCCTGTCAGGAAAATGTCCCACTTTTCCCAGCAAAACTTGCTGGCTTTAAGAGGCTTGGGCCAACCTGTTTCTTAATCAAACTTTTTTCCTTCCGTAAACATTTTGAACACATTAGACGCAACAGAGGTAAAATAGTTGTGCGGTACAAATAGAAGATCTACTCTTTCTTGTTTTACCCACAAAAAGCTTTGACAGAGTTGGAAATCCTGAAATAGAATGGTCGAAGGAACTCCAGGTGAAATTTTTTCAGAGCCCAGAGCTTCCTGACTTTTCTACCTTTTTAAACCTGAGAAACTATTAACACTAGGTGGCAGCAGAGATCTAGACTTGGTGAATCTGATAGATTCCTAAAACTGAAATGAGGTTGGCGATAAAGATGAAACCAGACTAGTCTGTACCTGGTTCTCCAGTTGTGAAAGGAAAGATCTGCTCAGTTCATCTAGATTCATCGATCCGGTGATTGAACCGATATATGCCATCGGAAAAGGAAAGCTAGTTGCAGCCCTGCCCATCACCTCCTCTAGTATGAAAATTTCTCACACATCATGGCGTTCCCTCTACCTACCTCATTATGTCCTTTCATTCAAAGATCAACTTTGGGTTGGCAAACATTTAATACGTCTCAATACATTAATACTTAAATAACGAATTTTTTTTAAAGGACAGATTCTACTTTTCCACCCATCCACTTAACAAGTATCCGTTCGGTTTCAGGCGCTGTGCTACCCTTTGTAGAAACATGCTTGTTCATTAGACATGATTCCTTCTGTTTCATGATCTTGCATTTTAGTGTGCACTATGCTTATAACGAAGGTCTTCTGGGTTAGAAATTTGGAGTGGTGGGAATAGCGGCTGTGAATCTCAAGACCTGTGTTCCCAGCCCAGCTTTGCTGTGTGACTGTAGTGCGGGCACAGAGCTTCTGTAAATCTCTAATTACTCACCTATTAGGAAAAGGGGCAGAACTATTTCAGGTGTTGCAAATTCCAAAGCTTATGGGGATCAGGCACGTACCAGAAATACAGGAAGCAAGTGGATGTCATGATTTGTTTTATAAAGACACTTTAAGTGGAATTCTTTAGAAAGACATTTTGCATATGAAGCACATTGAACTGTTTTCTCTTACACAAAGAATTTGTCTTCTCTCCCATTTTTTTTCTTGAAACCCTCAGCCTTCTAGATCTTCCATTGGTCTTCCCATGTTGGTAGAGTCACAGTGTAAAGCGTTTTAGTTCAGCCACAGCCGACTCTACCACAGCTGGGAATAATCAGTGAAAGAGAAGTAGTACAGAATCTAGGAGGGCTGGGAATCAGGCTTGGGGGTCATGCAGCCAAGGGGAGTGTTAAAATACAGGATGCCCCGGTCAATTTGAATTTCACTTGGAACATACAAGTTGTTCATCTGAGGTTCAAATTAAGTGGAGATCTTGTATTTTTTGTTGTTGTTTGGCTGCGTTGGGTCTTCGCTGCTGCACGCGGGCTTTCTCTAGTTGCAGCGAGCGGGGGCTGCTCTTCGTTGCGGTGCGCAGTCTTCTCGTTGCAGTGGCTTCTCTTGTTGCGGAGCACGGGCTCTTGGGCGCGCAGGCTTCCGTAGCTGTGGCACACGGGCTCAGTAGTTGTGGCTCGCGGGCTCTAGAGCGCAGGCTCAGTATTGTGGTGCATGGGCTTCGTTGCTCCACGACATGTGGGATCTTCCGGCACCAGGGCTTGAACCCATGTTCCCTGCATTGGCAGGTGGATTCTTAACCTCTGAGCCACCAGGGAAGTCCCAGATCTTGTTTGGTTTTTTTTTTTGCGGTACGCGGACCTCTCACTGTTGTGGCCCCTCCCGTTGCGGAGCACAGGCTCCGGACGCGCAGGCTCAGCGGCCACGGCTCACGGGCCCAGCCGCTCCGCAGCATGTGGGATCTTCCCGGACCGGGGCACGAACCCGCGTCCCCTGCATCGGCAGGCGGACTCTCAACCACTGCGCCACCAGGGAAGCCCGAGATCTTGTGTTTTTATTTGCTGAATCTGGCGATCCTCACCAAGGGTCGTGCTTAAATTATACCCTGAGATGATTCCAGCGGCTGGCTCCAGCAGGGCCCCCACTTTGGGCATGGGATGCCACCCCTCCAGGTCTCTGCCAGCTCTGACCCTGGGGTCTCACCCTGAATCTGTTCCTCATGGCTCCTCCTTTGTATCACCTGTCCAAAATGAGGTCTTGAAAAGAAGTCCAATAGCCAATACACCAAAGGAAAGATGCCCCATCTCACGGGTAATCTGGGAAATGCAAGTTAAGACAAAAGATAGCATTGGTGAGGCAGTACGCACAGCGGTAAGAGCCTGGACCCTGTGGCCAGAATGTGTGGATTGCGTCTCAGCTTGCCTGTATCCTTGGCACTGTGCCTCACTTTCCTCTTCTGTAAAGTATGAGTAACAGTACTTACCCCAGTGGGGTCGTTTTGAGCAATATATTTCTGAATTTCCAAGATTGCTTTAAAGTTCATTATGCTCTGGCATAGAGTTCTTTCTGCTCCCTTGGCAGGGTCTCCTAGAGAATGAGGGGTCTCCTAACTGCCTAATAATCAGCCTCGCCACCACAATTTACTTTGGAAACCCTCGGGACTCAACTCGTCATGTCCTGTAACCTTGCTTATGTCAACAGAGAAAGTTAATAAATGTCACTCGGCCAGATGATCAAGGTCAACAGTGACAGAGATTAGTCATGTTGACAGTGTGATGCGATAATGTGATGAATAGGGCATTTTACCTCTATGGTCATCCTCTCCCAAATCCATAACCCCAGTCTAATCATGAGAAAAACATCAGACAAATCCCAGCTGAGGGACATTCTACAAAATACCTGGCCAGGACTCCTCAAAACGGTCAAGGTCATCAAACAAGGAAACTGAAAAACTGAAGAACTGTCACAGCCCAGAGGAGCCAAAGGAGACGTGACAACTAAATGTAACATGGCATTCTGGATGGGACCCTGGAACAGAAAAAGGACATTAGGGAAAAACTAAGGAGATCTGAGTAAAGGATGAACTTTAGTTAATAATAATGTACCAATCAATATTGGTTTATTCCTTGTGACAAATGTACCATATTAATGTACGGAGTTAATAAATAGGGAAACTGGGTGTGGCGTGTCTGGGAACTGTCTGTAGTAACTTTGCAATTTTTCCGTAAGTCTAAATCTCTTCTAAAATAAAAAGGTTGTTTAAATGAATTTCAGTAAGGAATTTTAAATTTCTCTTAGTGACAGTAATAACTTTCTTCCAAAGCTATCATAAGAGGTAAGGGAAGGTTTGAAGATGTACTGTACTCCCTTTTCTATCAGCCTGTTCTTAGGACTGCCTGTTTCACATGCACATACAATACTCATTGTCATCATTATCATGATTTCAAATGACATGTGCTGATATTTCTAAATAACTGAATCAAAATTGTAATCATTCCTTATGTCATCTTGTTAGTTCCCTCAATTTTTAACTTGACATTTTAAGATCAAAGAGTAATCAGAAGGGGATCCCTGGCTGTCCAGTGCTTAGGACTCTGTGCTTTCACTGCTGAGGGCGTGAGTTCAGTCCCTGGTCGGGGAACTAAGGTCTTGCAAGCCATGTGGTGTGGCCAAAAAATAAAAAATAGACATATTTTGAAAAAAAGAGTAATCAGAAAGTGACTCCCAAGCACTGCTCAGTATATAATTAATCTTTCCAATTTAGGCTGCAAAGCCGATTAATCACTCTTAGACATAAGGATAAACTTTTGAAATATCAACCATCACTGTTACTACCTTGATTTATTTAATTGAGTCACCATGTTCAGAAATGTCAGTAACCTTGCACTCATGGTGGACTGGCACACACACAAAAACACACACAGAAAATGTCATTTTTCCACCTATCAGACTGGCGAAGATAAAGTTGAAGAAGCACAAAATGTTGGCTAGTGTTTGGGAAGCATACAGCATTATATACTGCAGGTGAGAGTGGTAATTGGTGCAGCCTTCTTAGAAAACAATTTGTCAATAGCTCTCAAACTGTTCACTACCCAACCCTTAGACTCAATTTCCTTTTTAGGAATTTATTCCACAGAGGCAGTTACACAAATGCGCGAAAACGCTTGTATGAGCATGTTTATTTTCACATTGTTTATTATAGTGGAAAAAAATGAGACAACCTAAATGCTTATCAATCGGGGACTGATTAAATAAATTGTGATGTGTTCATACAATGGAATATTATGCCACCATTGGAAAAACATGGATGCAGGGTGTTTGTGCTGCTGTATATATTGTTAAGTGAAAGAACATACGACAAATTGTATCGAGTATGGTCCTGTTTCTGTTTTTTTAAGTGATATATACATATACATTTATAAAGGCATAGAAAATTTCTCAAAGGATACACTATTAAAAGGAATGTTCTCCGGAGGATAGGCCTGGAGGGGTTTGGGATGGAAAGTAATTTTACTTTTTATTTTTAATTTTTTTGTACTATTTGTTTTTTTAATATGTTACTTTGACTTTTTAATGTAACAATAAAGAAGTTAAATATTGTAAGGTTTCCTTGTCAAAAAGAAACGAGCAACTTTTTTAAATATAAAAAGATGTTTTTATTGGCAGCTCAGTGCTTGACTGAGAAGAATTTTGTGTATTCAAGACAGCTGGGAGCAAACCACTCTAGTTCCTCAATTTTGTTTTAAACAGGATAGCTGTATCTGGGGCAAAATGTTTACATGGGTCAGAAGGGCACACACCCAGAGAATAGGTGCTTATATTGTGAGACTTCTGTTGAGCAGATTTATTACTAGGTAAATTTTATGGGTGTGTTTCACATTTCAGATGTGATACCAGTTTGGTCTGAGGTGTTGGCCTGAAGTAATTAACTTGGAAGGTTAATATTGATAGCTTAGTTAATAGGTAATGACAACTAAAATCAGATTTTAAAAGTCCTTCCCTAAAGAGTTTTGACATTATGTATATTACAATCCTTGGAATGATTATGCTGCCCAAGAAAACTTGACTCTTCTTCCAAAATAGTTTCAAAAGACAATTATAAAGAGTAAAAGGAAAGAAGGATTCTATCTCAAACAGGCTAGCTGAAGTCTGTTCCAAGAAATTTGAATTCAGAAAGTTTGGAGTGGGGCTTCCCGGGTGGCGCAGTGGTTAAGAATCTGCCTGCCAACGCAGGGGACACGGGCTTGATCCCTGGTCCGGGAAGATCCCACATGCGGTGGAGCAACTAAGCCCGTGAGCCACAGCTATTGAGCCGGCGAGGCACAACTACCGAGGCCCGTGCTCCGCAACAAGAGAAGCCACAGCAGTGAGAAGCCCGCGCACCTAAACAAAGAGTAGCCCCTGCTCGCCGCAACTAGAGAAAGCCTGCGTGCAGCAACAAAGATCCAACACAGGCAAAAAATAAATAAATAAAAATTTTTTTAAAACGAAAAAAAAAGTTTGGAGCAATGTGGAGCCAATAATGGTAATATATTAAGTGAAAAAGACATGATAAAGAACTTATATTTATGTTAGTATTCCAATTGTGTAAAACAAACCAAAAAATGCACGTATGCACATTTAAAATCGTGGAATAATAATCCCTTTTCCAACTCCAGTCCTTCTGCCTCTGGGCTTCCCGGTGTACTGAGGACTTGAGCGCCCCCAGCTGTGGGGAAGGTGCTTGGCAGGAAACTCGGAGCACCCTGCGGGTGGCGCTGGAGGCTCCCCGGGCCCCGTGAGAGGAGGGAGGTCTACACAGGCCTCATAGAGAGGACCTGAGTCCCTGGGGCCCCCGGAAGCCAAGGAGTTGAACAGGTAAGCTGAGTGGGGGCAGTTACCTGAAAAAGTGAGATTAGCAGTGGTTACCGAAAGCAACGGGAAATAGAGTTTGGAAAGGTGACCACTAAACCTACTCACTGTGGGAAGCAATTATTAAGGAGGGTTGACCTATGAGTACGTATTTGGGGGCAGGATCCATTGTTTTTAAAGGTCTTTTTTCTAGTTTTATTGAGATATAATTGACATATAGCACTGTATATGTTTAAGGTGTTCAGCATAAGGATTTGACTTACATAAATCATGAAGTTATTATCACAGTAAGTTTAGTGAACATCCTTCATCTCATTTAGATACAAAATCAAAGAATTGGAAAAAATATTTTTTCTTGTGATGAGAACTCTTAGGATTTACTCTCTTTTAACTTTCATATACAACATACAGCAGTGTTAATTATATTTATCATTGTCTATTACATCCCTGGTACTTATTTATCTTATAAATGGTTTTATTTTATTTTTTAATAATATTTTAAAAACTATTTATTTATTTAGGCTGTGCCAGGTCTTGGTTGTAGCACATGGGATCTTTAGTTACGGCATGTGGACTTCTTAGTTGTGGCACGCACATGGATCTGGTTCGCTGACCAGGGATCGAGCCTGGGCCCCCTGCATTGGGAGCATGGAGTCTTACCCACTGGATCACCAGGGAAGTCCTTATAACTGGTTTTAAAGTTTTAAAGCAAATCTGTCAATACCATCCAGCTGAAGATCATCAGAATCACACTTGTAGGTGAACAAGGTGAGATTTTGCCTGTTGCGGAGAGGGAGACCACTCGCCCTGGACCCTGGGGCATCTTGGTGAGAGGCTGCTCTAAGGACCTTCTTACAGGGGTTGCACTTGTGTTAGGTGATTTTTTTTTTTTTTTTTTTTTTGTGGTATGCGGGCCTCCCTCTGCTGTGGCCTCTCCCGTTGCGGGGGACCGGCTCCGGGCGCGCGGCCCAGCCGCTCCGCGGCATGTGGGATCCTCCCAGACCGGGGCGCGAACCCGGTTCCCCTGCATCGGCAGGCGGACGCGCAACCGCTGCGCCACCAGGGAAGCCCTGTGTTAGGTGATTTTGATGTGAGTTCATGGAAGTGGAGGTTTGCTCTGGGTTGGATGTTATGTTCCTGTCGGAAGCAACGATAATTCTATGATTAGATACATTAATGAAACGTAATGAGAGAGAAGGGAGACCAGAGTGAGGCTACAGCTGTAGTTGGTAAAGAAGCAGCCATCACTCATACTGGCTGGGAGAGGGGGATGGCTGGTATTTTAGGGCTTGGCTAGTGTTCAGCCTTTATTTATGTTCAGACACGATTCCCAGGTGGTCTTGTTCTCGTCTTGCTCCACATGGTCTCAGAGTGGCCCTGTCCAATGTTGATATGAATTGTCTGTTCACCAGGAGAACAGCAAGACCTCTCTCAGGGATTCAGACCAACTTTTGGCCTTAAGGAACAGCTTTCCTGTGGCGCACCCACAATTACAATAAATTTTGTCAGACTAATACCACTTTCAAAGTAACAAACCAAGTTTTATCTACTCAACCAAATCCTTAGCAACTTGGTAGCTTTTCTTATTCTCGAGTCTTTTTTTTTTTAAACAAATGGTGTATAAAAGGGCCACAGGTCAAAGTGTTATCCGTCAGTATCTTAATGATCCCTTAACCTTTAATCAAGGGTCTTTTATCAGTCAGGTGACAGCAAGAAAGGAACTCAAGACATAAACAAAAACACACTATGAAGCTACGCATTTTCTATGGTACCTGTATATACCTATAAATGCATGGAGAACATTCTGGAAGAACACACATTAAACCGATAGCTATGGTTACCTTGGAGCAGCAGGGAGACCAAGATTGGCAGTGATGATCAAAGGGAACCTAATGTTTTTAAAAAAGAGACTGTTATTTTAGTTTTAGGTTCACGGCAAAGTTGAGTGGGAAGTACAGAAAGTTCCAAACCAAGTTTTATCTACTCAACCAAATCCTTAGCAACTTGGTAGCTTTTCTTATTCTCGAGTCTTTTTTTTTTTAAACAAATGGTGTATAAAAGGGCCACAGGTCAAAGTGTTATCCGTCAGTATCTTAATGATCCCTTAACCTTTAATCAAGGGTCTTTTATCAGTCAGGTGACAGCAAGAAAGGAACTCAAGACATAAACAAAAACACACTATGAAGCTACGCATTTTCTATGGTACCTGTATATACCTATAAATGCATGGAGAACATTCTGGAAGAACACACATTAAACCGATAGCTATGGTTACCTTGGAGCAGCAGGGAGACCAAGATTGGCAGTGATGATCAAAGGGAACCTAATGTTTTTAAAAAAGAGACTGTTATTTTAGTTTTAGGTTCACGGCAAAGTTGAGTGGGAAGTACAGAAAGTTCCCATCTACCCCCTTCCCCACACATACGTAGTCTCCTACGTTACCAACATCCACCCCACCCCCCCGCAGAGTGTTACATTTATTACAAATGATGAACCTACACTGACACATCATCATCACCCAAAGTCCATCGTTGACCTTAGGGTTCACTCTTGGTGCTGTACATTCTGTGGGTTTGAACAAATGTGTAATAAGTTGCATCTATCATTATGGTATCATACATTATTACAGTGTCATAACTTAAATATTGTGGGAAATGGTTTGTAAATATTTGCTAAATTGGTCTTTTTGTTTTTTTTTTTTTTGCGGTACGCAGGCCTCTCACTGTTGTGGCCCCTCCCGTTGCGGAGCACAGGCTCAGTGACCATGGCTCACGGGCCCAGTCGCTGTGCGGCATGTGGGATCTTCCCGGAGCGGGGCACGAACCCGTGTCCCCTGCATCGGCAGGCGGATTCTCAACCACTGCGCCACCAGGGAAGCCCTAAATTGGTCTTTTTTTATTGGTCTTTAACCAGGTATGATGCTGCACCAATAGTGCTCTTATTATTTTCAAGGTTTCTCACTAAGTTCTAATTTTATGTGGAGACTTCTGACTTTAGTCATATTTTCTAGCCATTGTGAAATGAAAGAATGTGGGACATACATTTTTCTGTTTCCATAATGCTTCTTCCACTTAGTTCCCCATGTTTATTTTTTTTCCAGTTCATATATTTTTTTGAATTTTATTTTATTTTTTTATACAGCAGGTTCTTACTAGTTATCTATTTTATACATATTAGTATCTACATGTCAATCCCAATCTCCCAGTTCATCCCACCACCCCCAACCCCATTTTTCCCCCTTGGTGTCCATACGTTTGTTCTCTACATCTGTGTCTCTATTTCTGCCTTGCAAACCAGTTCATCTGTACCATTTTTCTAGATTCCTCATACATGCATTAATATACGATATTTGTTTTTCTCTTTCTGACTTACTTCACTCTGTATGACAGTCTCTAAGTCCATCCATATCTCTACAAATGACCCAATTTCGTTCCTTTTTATGCAGTTCCCCATCTTTAAACTGGTCCTTTCTGTGTACATTTCAGTTCCATTCCTGGGAGCCCCCAAGGGGGAAAAAATAGCATATTTATTTTCACTAAAACATAACTTAAATTTATCATTCCTTTCAATTATTATGAAGGCATGCAAATTTGTTTTGGGTCATAGTTAATATTCTATTTAAGTTACATGTTTACCCCTCAGTTTTTCTTTTTTTTAACTTTTATTTATTTATTTATTTTTGGCTGTGTTGGGTCTTCGTTTCTGTGCGAGGGCTTTCTCTAGTTGCGGCGAGTGGGGACCACTCTTCATTGCGATGCGCGGGCCTCTCACTATCGCGGCCTCTCTTGTTGCGGAGCACAGGCTCCAGACGCGCAGGCTCAGTAGTTGTGGCTCACGGGCCTAGTTGCTCCGCAGCATGTGGGATCCTCCCAGACCGGGGCTCGAACCCGTGTCCCCTGCATTAGCAGGCAGATTCTCAACCACTGTGCCGTATGCCACAACCACTGAGCCTGAGCTCTAGAGCCCACGAGCCACAACTGCTGAAGCCCGCGTGCCTGGAGTCCGTGCTCCACGACAAAGAGAAGCCGCCTCAATGAGAAGCCCGTGCACCGCAACTAGAGAAAGCCCATGCACGACAATGAAGGCACAATGCAGCTGAAAATAAATAAATAATTAATTAATTTAAAAAAAAACTTTAAAAAATTTTCAAATATTTACAGAAGTAACATAGTATAATGAACTCTCACCTACTTCTCACCAGCTTTCACAATTGTCAAAATACCTGCCTATCCCATTTTTATCTCTATTCCTGACACCCTACCCCTCCCAACTTGCCACGGGATTGTTTTGTAGCCAGTCTCAGACATCATATCATTTTATCAATAACACTTCAATATGTATCTTTAAAAGATAAAAATTCTCTTGTGAAATCCAACCATGCTACTTAAAACTTTTAACACTGATTCCTAAATATTCAGTTAGTTTTCGTATTTCCTAAATTGTGTCACAAATGTTTATTCCAATCAGGATCCAAAGTCCACACTTTACATTTATTGCCATGTCTATCAAGTCTCTTTTAATCCAAAGGATCTGTAGGTTTCCTCCCTTTTTCATCTTTGCAATTTTTCTGTCAAAGAATAAAATTTGTTTTCTTCCAGTTAGCAAATAAACTATTGTTTCTCTGCAAATTATTTGTAGAAGGACATGTGTCCTGGAGAGTTTTCTACAGTCTAGATTTTGTTGATTGTATTCATTCTATTTCCTGTGAACTGGTAGTTATATTTAGAGTAGGGTTTCCAGATAAAATACAGGACACTCAGTTAAATTTGCATTTTAACTAAACAATGAATATTTTTTAGTGTAAGAGTGCTCAGTAGTGCCATATTTGGTCATCTTGTGTTTTTATTTGCTAAATTTGACAACCTTAATCTAGAGAGTTATCACATTCAGGCTTGGGTTTTGGGCAAGAATACATTCAATTTAGTGTTGCATACTTCTATAGGAGACACATAAGGTCTGGTTGTTTCTCTTTTTGTGATGTGAACAATGATGCAAGGGTTCACGTTTTGTCAGCTGGATGCATCCATTGTTAATACAACCCTTCAGCTTCTTACCTGATGATTTTGGCAGGTGATGATCATTGCCCAGAATCATTACTTTATTAGGGCTTGCAGAAAGATGCTATTCCAGGTCTATCATTCCTTCTGCGTTCATTAGCTAATATTCTTCTATAAAGAACTTACTCTTCTGTACAGTTTATGTATTGATAGGAAGGTTAAGCCCTTTCCTTAAGTCAGAATTTTGCGAGCACCTAAGAGAGAGCCTTACAAATCTAACAGTGAAATCTTGCTAAGAATTTAGATAACTCTTACAAATCCAGTAAATCAAAATATACGTTCAGTAAGGTTAAATTTTTTAAACATTTAGAAAACCAGAATTCTTCAGCATTGAAATGTTGACAGCACACTGAATTAGTTAAATCTTCCTCAGGATTACAATTAAAATTAGATATTAAATTCTCTAGTATATCAGATTATCTGAAATGTTTCAAACCACTGAAAACTGAATACAGCCTATAAAAAGAGGCACAATGATTATACAACTTTTCACACCTGGTTTTACACAGTATATGTCAAAACTTTATTTCCTCACCATCTATATGTTTATTATTTATGCCTTTTTAGGATTGCCAACTCATCCACTTAGGGGAGCTGAGTAAGCATCGCTAGCTTCGTACCACACACCTGAGAGTGTTTCAGGCAACACGCCAGAAAGGGCAGACAGAACGTGGGAACTTGGATCCACCAAACCCCATATGGACAAGCCCAGGCCTTTCCGTGTCTGGCTCTCGAGTCCACATCTTTGAACTGGAGTTCATTATAAATTTCTCAGTTCAGAGCATCATACATTCTGGTTGTCTTTCAAACTTCATCCTTACCAATCTTTACTTTCTGATGTAGGTAGATGGAATTCGGCACCTCTTCTCATCCTACCAACATGAGTTGTAGCCAATCTTCCTGCTGCCTGTTAAGAGCTCACTGGATTCTGCACTCTCTCTGTTTTACTTCTGTATCTACCCATCAGCCCCCATTGCACAGTTGTTTGTTGACAAATCAACCTTAGAACTCCCGATGAAATGTGGAACTGTCCCTGTCAAGTTTCTTATTCTTATTGATATTTTTCAGGTAAAGAAATAGCCACTGAGAAATTAAGCAGGTGTTTCTCATGACAAGTTTTCAGCTAAGAAGCCAGGACTATAATTCAGGACTACTTTCCCATCATTACTAGGTCAGAAATAGGCACTATGTGACCTGGATGCTGTTGTTGGGTGTTCGTCTTAATTGTTTCAGGCAGATGTCCTATCCACCTCCCATCTGACCTTTTATTCTTCCATTTCTTCATATCTAAGGGTAAGAGATCAGTGAAAACAAATGAGCTCGTTTACAAAGATACCATGGTGCAACAAATTGATTGTGACATCTGCATATCTTGAACACAAAAATCTCTTTTTAGTCATTATTCACTCAGTTATATAAAATGCTGACATCCACTGACTTGTTGGAGTGGGCTTTGAGGCTTTCAGGTAAAGATATTGTTTAAAGTAAACTGTATTATTCCTTTTACTATTAAGCAACAAATTTCCAGTCTAAAGATGGAGATTACTACTGTCTCTCAGCTCACCTAGCCCATTTCTGTTGTTGATTTGTCCTTGTTTTACAGAGTCATTTGCAGTTTCTATTGCGTTTGAAATAATAATCTACTCTGGAAACTCCTAAGTGTAAAAAAATTTTTATGTACTTGCCTAATTCTATATTAGCTTTAAAAATTCGATATACTTCTTTAAAAGCAGAAGAATCTACATTATGACATTCTAGCTTGGAGCATTTATTATTTTCATAGGGGTGACTATAAAAAAGGGCTTTAAAATTTTTATTTATTTATTTATTTTTGGCTACATTGGGTCTTCGTTGCTGCGCACGGGCTTTCTCTAGTTGTGGCAAGCAGGGACTAATTTTCCTTGCAGTGTGTGGGCTTCTCATTCCGGTGGCTTCTCTTGTTGCAGAGCACGGGCTCTAGGCGAATGGGCTTCAGTAGTTGTGGCACGCAGGCTCAGTAGTTGTGGCTCGCGGGCTCTAGAGCGCAGGCTCAGTAGTTGTGGTGCACGGGCTTAGTTCCTCCACGGCATGTGAGATCTTCCCGGACCAGGGCTTGTACCCATGTCCCCTGCATTGGCAGGTGGATTCTTCACCTCTGAGCCACCAAGGTATTCCAGTGCTTTTGTTTATCTTGCTGATTGTAATAGCTTCCTTTTCCTCATGGACTCTGTTCTTTTTTTTAAGACTTTGTCATTAGGAGCATTGTGTGATGTTGAGAGTATAGTTGGAAATATCCCAAAGGATTAAAGCAGCCATGTCTTGGCTAGCTCATAGAGCGGGGAGGTCATAAACACCCAATGTCTCTTAGCCTTATCAAGTGATAGTTATGCATCTCAACCCTGGAGGGATTTTGAAAACTCTCAGAGGTTCCCATGGCTGGTCAGCTCTGGCTACTTGAGTGCCAAGTTGGGCAACAAGAGCAGACTAATAAAATCTAGACCAGAACTAAAATTCTGTTTTCTATTCATTTGTAAAAGCATTATTGTAGGCAGCTTACGGTATAAAATCTCACTGTGTTAGGCTGAATTATGGCCCCCTTCCCAAAGATATACACATTCTAATCCCAGGAACTTGTGAATTTGTTATCTTACATGGTATCTTAGTCTGTTTGGGCCACTATAACAAAATTCCATAGACTTGAGTAGCCAATAAACAACAGACGTTTATTTCTCACTGGCAGATTCAGTGTCTGGTGAGAACTCACTTCCTGATTCACAGGTAACAGTCTTCTTGCTGTGTCCTCACAGGGCGGAAGGGGTTAGGGAGCTCTCTGGAGTCTCTTTTATAAGGGCCCTAATCCCATTCATGAGGGCTCCACCTTTATCACCTAATCACCTCGCAAACTCCCATCTCCTAGTACCATCCCGCTGGGCATTAGGTTTTAGCCTATGAATTTTGGGGGGACGTGGACATTCAGTCTACAGTACATGGTAAAAGAGACTTTGCAGATGTTATTAAATCAAGGATCTTGAGATAGAGAGATTATCCTGGATTAACCAGTTAGGCCCAATGTAATCATAAGAGTCCTTAGGGAGGCAGGAGGGTCAGAACAGAGAAGAGACGTGAAGAGGGAATCAAATGTTGAAGTGATGTGCTTTGCAGATGGAGGAAGGGGCCACAAGCCAAGAAACGTGGGCAGCGTCTAGAAGATGGAGAAGGCAAGGAAACAGATACTCCCCTAGAGTCTGCAGAATAAATACGGCTCTGCCTAAACATTGATTTTTAGCCCCCAAGACCCATTCTTGAACTTCTGACCTCCAGAACTGTAAGATAATTTGTATTACATTAAGGCAAATATATTTTTTAAAAAATAAGTAAAATTACAAGCATTGTTGCAAGTTTTTCCCTGACCCAGAAAATACAGGGTGAGGTCACTGAAGCAGGGACAAGAGAGCAAAACAGCCCTGAACTCCACAGAAGGTGAATGACCTGTTTGACTGTAGCTTGACCAGCTCTTAGAAGGAGAAATTAATGACCAAGGACGTGTGAAACAAGGAAAAGCTTTCAAAAGCTAGAACTGTAGCCAGGATCGCTGGTTGTGCAGATAAGCAGTTGGTATTGATACGGTGAAAGTGACTCTTGCCACCTTCGGAAAATGATGACAGTTATTCAAGGTTTACTTTCTTGGATAGAATAAGCCTTCATAATTCTTTCTCTAAGTCTTTATAACTCTTTTTAACTTTCCAGTACTTTTTTTTTTTTTTTTTTTTTGCGGTACGCGGGCATCTCATTGTTGTGGCCTTTCCCGTTGCGGAGCACAGGCTTCGGACGCGCAGGCTCAGCGGCCATGGCTCACGGGCCCAGCCGCTCTGCGGCATGTGGGATCCTCCCGGACTGGGGCGCGAACCCATGTCCCCTGCATCGGCAGGCGGACTCTCAACAACTGCGCCACCGGGGAAGCCCCAGTACTTTTAAAGTCAATACTTTACCTAAATGCAAGAAGGTTTAAATAAATCTATTATGAGAAGCCATAAAATAAATGAAATGATAATCATTGAATGCAGTTAAGGACAAATCCTGAACTATTACTTCTCCGCATGGAAGCAGAACACTCCTGTAAGGAGTAATATGGGTCAATCCTGTTAGATTCTGCTAGTTCTAGGTAGAAATCCTTCCAAAAAGAATAAATTTTTTTTTAAAAGAGTCTTTGCTCTGTAGGAAAATACTTTCTTCTTTTAAACTACACAGATTGTCAAGATCTCAGGAAACAAGGCAAGGTTGATCAATGTTTGGGTAGCTAATCAATATCCAGGTTCTAAGTGGGTACATTTATTGAGGTTTATTGTTGATGATTAACAAGATTGTTAATATTATTTTTTTAAATAAATAAATAAATTTATTTATTTATTTACTTACTTATTTATGGCTGTGTTGGGTCTTCATTGCTGCACGCAGGCTTTCTCTAGTTGTGGCAAGCAGGGGCTGCTCTTCTTTGCAGTTAGCAGGCTTCTCATTGCGGTGGCTTCTCTTGTTGCAGAGCACAGGCTCTAGGTGTGCGGGCTTCTGTAGTTGTGGCATGTGGGCTCAGTAGTTGTGGCTCACGTGCTCTAGAGCGTAGTCTCAGTAGTTATGGCACATGGGCTTAGCTGCTCCACGGCATGTGGAATCTTCCCGAACCAGGGCTTGAACCCACGTCCCCTGCATTGGCAGGCGGATTCTTAACCACTTCTCCACCAGGGAAGTCCTTTTAATATTATTAATAATGTAATTACTAACAATAGGTAATTAACAAGGTAATTATTAATATAATATTATTAATAAGGTAAACATTTTTATTAGTAGGAAATTTGTCCTTAACTGTATGTCTCCTTTTCTCTGATTTATTCTAAGGGGTAAATATTTGGTTGCTTTATACTCACTGCCTGACTTTACCACCAAACTTTGTAAGGGATGTTCAATCTTGTTTAATGGAGGAGTAAATATTAGTGATCTATTTTTCTTTTTTTTCAAATTCTAAAATTGAGATATAATTGACATATAACGTTATATTGGTTTTGGGTGTACAACATAATGATTTGATATATGTCTAAATTGTGAAATGATTGCTACAATAAGTTTAGTTAACATCCATCACCTCACATAGTTACGATTTTTTTTCGTGTGATGAGAACTTCTAGATCTACTCTCTTAGCAACTTTCAAATACACAATACAGTGTTGTTAACTATATTCACCATGCTATCCATTACATTCCCAGGACTTATTTATCTTGTAACTGGAAGTTTGTACCTTTTGACCATCTTCAAAAGGTAAAAACTTCTGGGAGTTTGTACTTTTTAACCACCTTCAAAAGGTTAAACTTTGGGGGACATGGGCGAAATGGGCAGAGGTGGCCAAATGTATTTTTCAAGAGTAACCTAACAAAGATAATGTATAGTCTTTCCCTTTTCATTTTAATAGAATATGTAAAGTTATGTATGGTGACCATAAGAATGAAACAATGGATCTGGGCCCTGGAGGGGGTTTTCTGAGCTCTTTTTAAAAAAAAAATAAATTTATTTATTTATTTTTGGCTGCATTGGGTCTTCGTTGCTGCGCACAGGCTTTCTCTAGTTGTGGCGAACGGGGGCTACTCTTTGCTGCGTTGTGCGGGCTCCTCATTAAAGTGGCTTCTCTTGTTGTTGAGGAGCACAGGCTCTAGGCGTGCGGGCTTTGGTAGTTGTGGCTCGCAGGCTCAGTAGTTGTGGCTCGCGGGCTCTAGAGCGCGGGCTCAGTAGTTGTGGTGCACGGGCTTAGTTGCTGCACGGCATGTGGGATCTTCCTGGACCGGGGCTCGAACCCGTGTCCCCTTCATTGGCAGACGGATTCTTAACCATTGCACCACCAGGGAAGCCCCATCTGAGCTCAAATGAAGAGTTTCCAGGGGAACAACTGGCTTTTTTAAAAAATTGGAGTATAGTTGATTTACAATGTTGTATTAGTTTCAGGTGTACAGCAAAGTGAATCAGTTATACGTATACATATATCTACTCTTTCTTTTTTTTAGATTCTTTTCCCATATAGGGTCATTACAGAGTATTGAGTAGAGTTCCCTGTGCTCTCCAGTAGGTCCTTATTAGTTATCTATTTCATATATAATAGTGTGTACATGTCAATCCCAACCTCCCAATTTATCCTCCCCCACCTTACCCCCTGGTAACCATAAGTTTGTTTTCTACATCTGTGACTCTATTTCTGTTTTGTAGATAAGTTCATTTGTACCTTTGTTTTTAGATTCCACATATAAGCAATATTATATGATATTTGTCTTTGTCTGACTTACTTCACTCAAAACTGACTTTTAAAAAAAAATTTTATTATATATGTTACAAATATTTCTTCCGAATTTGTTCCTTATATACATATATATATATATATATATATATATTTGTTGTTGTTGTTTATCTTTTGGCCGCACTCCACGGCATGTGGCATCTTAGTTCCCCGACCAGGGATCGAACCTGTGCCCCCTGCATTGGCAGTGTGGAGTCTTAACCACTGGACCACCAGGGAAAACTGGCTTTCTGAAGTCAAAAGAGGAGAGACCCTGGTGGATGTGTGCACCCCCGACCCCAGGATCGGTGCCTCCCACCCACCTCTCCCTGTGCTTTCTGCCCCTCCCGTTGTAGCCCCACCCATATTGCAGCTGGCTCTGTCCCTAGACCATAAGCTCCCCCAGGACAAGGGCCACTTTTGCCTGCCTCCACATCTCAGGCCAGGCACAATCCCAGGCATGTCGTAAGTGCTTTAACAAGTACATAGCCTCTTGGAGAACCTTGCCCCAGTCCTATAAGGTTCTCCAGCTACCAGCTACCTAGCTACCTAGCTCGCGCTGTCACTGAGTCTTCAAAAGGCCATGCCCTAGAGTCCGTCATACAGAGTGAAGTAAGTCAGAAAGAGAAAAACAAATACCATATACTAACACATATATATGGAATCTAAGGAAAAAAAAGGTCATGAAGATCCTAGGGGTAAGGCGGGGATAAAGACACAGACCTACTAGAGCATGGACTTGAGGATATGGGGAGGGGGAAGGGTAAGCTGTGACAAAGTGAGACAGTGGCATGGACATATATACACTACCAAACGTAAAATAGATAGCTAGTGGGAAGCAGCCGCATAGCACAGGGAGATCAGCTAGGTGGTTTGTGACCACCTAGTGGGGTGGGATACGGAGGGTGGGAGGGAGGGAGGGAGATGCAAGAGGGAAGAGATATGGGAACATATGTATATGTATAACTGATTCACTTTGTTGTAAAGCAGAAACTAACACACCATTGTAAAACAGTTATACTCCAATAAAGATGTTAAAAAAAAAAAAAGGCCATGCCACCATTCTGTCAAACCAGTTGCTTCAGGATGGTGGGGACGTGATAAGACCAGTAAATTCCATGTGCATGGGCCCATTGCTGTTCTTCTTTTGCCGTGAAGTGAGGTTTTTGATCAGAAGCAGTGCTGTGTAGAGTACCACGATGATGGAGAAAACATTCTGTAAGTCCATGGATGGTAGTTTTGGCAGAAGCATTGTGTACAGGGAAGGGAAATCTGTATCCAGAGGAAGTGTCTACAAGCACACCTCGTTTTATTGCACTGCATTTTGTTGTGGTTTGCAAGTACAGTGTTTTTACACATCAAAGCTTGTGGCAACCCCGTGTTGTCAGATTACGGTTAGCGGTTTCTTTTAGCAATACAGTATTTTTAAATTAAGATATGTACTTTTTAAAAAATGTAATGCTAATGCACACTTAAAAGACTACGATATAGTGTGAACATAACTTTTATTTGCACTGGGAAACCAAAAAGTTCATGTGACTCACTTTATTATGATACTCACTTTATTTCGGTGGTCTGGAACCAAGCCTGCAGTATCTCCAAGGTCTGCCAGTATTGCAGTAAAGACAAAATGCTGCCCCTTCCATGATGGAAACAGTCCAATGCAGTCAAGCTGCCACCAGGTGGATGGCTGAGCACGCCAAAGAATGGTTCCGTACCAAGGGCTCGGTGTTGTTCTCTGCTTCTGACCCATTGGACAGTCGGTGGTCATAGCCAGGTCATCCTCAGTGAATGCAAGTCCATATTTCTGAGCCCATGCGTAAAAAATTCCATCCCTGCCCCTATGGCCACTTTGTTCATGAGCCCATCGGGTGATGACAGGAGTGTGGCCAGGGAAAGAGGCTGATTGGTTCCCATCCACTTGATTATTAAAATCCTCTTTTGCTGAGTTCACTCTTTGGTGAGAATTCACATGAGACAAAAATATCTTCTTCACATTTTTTGTCCATTGGGAGAGGCCTCTCCATATACCTCTTTCCCCAAATTTCTTTGTCCCCAGTTTTCCAATCATGTCCCTTCCAAGTCCCTGACCATTCAGCCAAACCATTGGCTACAGCCCATGAATTGGTATAGAATCCCACATATGGCCATTTCTCCTTCCAAGCTAAGTGTACAACCAGGTACACTGCTAGAAGTTCTGACCCCTGGGAGGATTCTCCTTCACCATCATCTTTCAGGGATGTCCCAGAGAGGGGCTGTAGTGCTGCAGCTGTCCACCTGTGGGTGGTACCTACATCTCTACAGAACTGTCTGTAAGCCAGATCTGAGTCATTACTTCCTCTGTCAGTTGATGATAGGGAACTGCCCATGAAGCCATAAGCACAGCCTGGGAGAGACAAGACAGAGTAGCAGGGGTGGGGACCACAGGTATTTGGACCACTTCATCATGTAACTTACTTGTGCCTTCAGGGCCTGCTTGGGCCAGATCATGTATATACCACTTCCATTTGATGATACACACCCAACATTATGGTTTGGTGGGTCAGATAACACCCAGTTCATGATGGGCAGCTCAGGTCACATGGTAACTTGGTGGCCCACGGTCAAGTGTTCAGTCTCTACTAAGGCCCAGCAGCAGCCAAGAGCTGTTTTTCTAAAGGAGAGTAGTTATCTGTGGATGATGGCAGAGTCTTGCTCTAAAGCCTTAAAGGCAGTGCTGTGATTCACCCTTTCTCTGCCTTTTTGTTCTATTTGCTAATCAAACTGGTAAGGGTGATCTTTTGATTACCCTGATTAATCTTTTGATTGAGTAATGTGTTGTTTCAAATGCTAATCTCTTCCATAAACACTCTTACAGGACACACCCAGAAATAATATTTTACCAGCTCTCTGGGCATCCCTTAGCCAAGTCAAGTTGACACATGGAATTAACCATCCCACATGGTAACTATTAGCCATGTGTGACTATTTCCATTTAAATTAATTAAAATTAAAAATTCAGTGTCTCAGTCACACTAGCCATAGTTCAAGTGATCACTAACTAGTGGCCGCATATTGGACAGATACAGAACATTTCCATCCTTACAGAAAGCTCTAGCGGACAGCACTGCTTTGGAGGATGAAACCAAGATGTGAAAAAATTCTCTGACTTGACAGAGATCAAAGATAAGTCTGTGGAACCATCAAGAGAAACACTCTTCTCTTAAACAATCCCAGAGTATTAGATAATGGCAGGATGGTGGATGGAGGGTCAGGGGAGAGTGGTAATGTTTTTGAAACTTCAGCCAGCCTCCTCGAACATCCATATTTGGGTATGTATACGCAATTCCAATTCCTCTGCCAACACAATGATTATTAAAATCGCCTTCTACACAGCTTTCTTCTAGTGTGGAGGCCCCAACTTTGTTTCTGAAGTTGCTAAACCTTCTGAGAATCTGATGAAAATATTATTCCCTGTCTCCACCCAACCCAGCCCATTTTTCTGTATATTAAATGAGGGACTGGGGAAAAGACTGGAAGATATGTTTGTAATTTATGTTCCTGTTTTAGACAGAGTCACTTATCTGCTTCCAAAGACAAAATGAAAATGAATCTATTTCTGGGAAGATGTGAGTAGATAGAGCCCATAGGTTGGAGTTTTGTGTGAGTGAACGATGGGCTTTTTGCCAATTCTGGTAGAGCTCCTATGGCCCTTTATAGTAATAATCATTGCTAACATTTATTGAAGTGTTACTGTGTACCAGGCACTATGCTAATTGCTTTGCATACTTTATTTAATAGCAGTCCTCTGAAGAGATTACTAATATTAACTTTTCTTTGCAAGTGAGGAGGCAAACACCTTTTAAACACCTTTTCAAGGTCATGCAGCTTACACCTAGCAGAACCAAGATTAACCATTTGCCTGAAGAGTTTGTGCTCAGAGCCTGGCACTGTACTTTTTCTTTTTCTTTTTTTTTTTAACATCTTTATTGGAGTATAACTGTTTTACAATGTTGTGTTAGTTTCTGCTTTACAACAAAGTGAATCAGTTATACATATACATATGTTCCCATATCTCTTCCCTCTTGCGTCTCCCTCCCTCCCACCCTCCCTATCCCACCCCTCTAGGTGGTCACAAAGCACAGAACTGATCTCCCTGTGCTATGCGGCTGCTTACCACTAGCTATCTATTTTACGTTCGGTAGTGTATATATCATGTCCCTGGTATTGTGTTTATTATTCTGTGTTGGGTTTCATCTATCTATTGTGTGTCTCTCCTTCAAGACTGAGAGCTTCTTTTTTTTTTTTTAATTTATTAATTTATTTATTTTTGGCTGCGTTGGGTCTTCGTTGCTACGCACGGGCTTTCTCTAGTTGCGGCGAGCAGAGGCTGCTCTTCATTGTGGTGCACGGGCTTTTCATTGCGGTGGCTTCTCCTGTTGTGAAGCACGGGCTCTAGGCATGCGGGCTTCAGTAGTTGTGGCACACGGGTTCAGTAGTTGTGGCTCGTGGGTTCAATAGTTATGGCTCGCGGGCTCTAGAGCACAGGCTCAGTAGTTGTGGCACACAGGCTTAGTTACTCCACGGCATGTGGGATCTTCCCGGACCAGGGCTCAAACCCTTGTACCCTGCACTGGCAGGCGGATTCTTAACCACTGCACCACCAGGGAAGCCCAAGACTGAGAGCTTCTTAAGGACAAAGTCAGTGCCTTACTTACTCAAGTGTGTACTTGATTTTGGCGGCCACAGCCGTTCCTATTTTTGAGCTCTCCCCACCCCCACCACTGGCTTTGTAGAGTTTACCTCCCCTGTGAAAGCATCAAAGGACAAGAAGCACTCTTTCCCTGTCGCAGGCCATTAGGGTATGGACACAGGACCTGGCTTGGCCGATCGCTTCTCCCACCTGGGACACAGAATCTTGAACTAGCGACACAAAGAGGATGATACGGTTAGGGCTTGTTCACGGTGATGGTGGTAGCATCCTGACCAAATGGTTTCTGCTAAAAAATGGTGTCTGTCTTTCTGTTTGCTGACCCTCCACGGCTGCCTTATTTCCGGTCCACTTCCCAAACCCAGTTCTCCTCCCTCCCATCTATTTCTTCCGAATATTCTTTGTGTGTGTGTAGAGTTGGTTTCTGCTGCTTGCAACCAAGAATCATGACTAACACGGTCAGCTTTGTATAACCAAAGGATGAGGGTAATGCTTTAGTAACTGTTTGTTGAGTGAATGAATGAAATCTCGTAAGCTGTCAACATGTCTTATAGAAGGGTGAACTAAAAGGGGGAAGTAGACTAAGAATGAGTGTGGTGTAAGAATATTATATGAGTGTGCTCTAAGAATATAAGTATGTTATGAGAAAGTGAGGTGGGGAGGAATAGTTTTCTGTTTAAATTCTTCTCCTTTTAACTTGCCAGTTGTGCTTGCTGTTATGTGGAAGCTCAGACAAAGACAAGGCACGGGACAACTGTCATTCTTGAAAATTAAATTTTTAGAAAATTTTAAAAAAATTGTCATTCCAAAAATTTTTTAAGAAAATTAAAATTTTTTAATTTAAAAATTCTTTTAAAAGGGCTTCCCTGGTGGCGCAGTGGTTGAGAGTCCGCCTGCCGACGCAGGGGACACGGGTTCGTGTCCCGGTCCGGGAAGATCCCACGTGCCGCGGAGCGGCTGGGCCCGTGAGCCATGGCCGCTGCGCCTGCGCGTCCGGAGCCTGTGCTCCGCAACGGGAGAGGCCACAACAGTGAGAGGCCCGCCTACCACAAAAAAAAAAAAAAAAAATTCTTTAAAATACAGTTAGAAAAGGAAATCCCTCTGCTTAAATCTGAGGTGCAGGTCTTCAGTCTCCTCTGAAGCTTCCCATAAATTCCACTGTGAGTCTCTTCAACAACTGCTTTTCAAACACAGTAACCCTGAGCTCCTCCGGGTCTCCGGTTACTCAGCTCACATGGTGAACATGCTTGCAGGAAATTGTCCTGTTCCTGTTTCCTGCAGCTTTGACGGAGAGCAAGGATTAGCGTGGCTTCACCTTTCACAAGTCGCACCAAGACATTAGGAAAGGACTTGAAAGGATTTGGTTCAGGCAGTCATCAAGAAGTACTTTATAAAATTAGGTCTCATTAATCAGCGCTATGATACTCCAGAAGGCATCCAAATAGACCTTGACTTCACAGGAAATGCAACCGAATAAATGAGCTGCGGAAGCTAGAATGCAGGAAAATTGTTGAAACTTTGTATAGGAAAACGTTCACTTCTATAGCAGTACATCAAAACGGTTACTTATACATTACTCTTATGCATTCAGAGAAGTTGTTCTTTCCTTGAATAATTATCTGATGGCCTAAACCTAGCTGGACTTTCTTAGTTTGGTTTTACACACTGTTTACACTTGTGTCAGTCCAGGGTCCCCAAGAGACAGGAGGCACACTCAGGATTCTGCCTGCTATTTATTTTATCTATTAGAGAGAGACAGAGAGAGAGCCAAAGGGAGAGACAGAGTCACCAAAGTCCACTGTACTTCTGCCCTTTGAACAGACTCCAGACTCCCTGCCATGGCTTCCAAGGCTTTGCATGACCATTAGGATCTCACCCGCGTCTCCGATTTTATCTTTTCACACTACACAGCTCTCTTTCCCAAACTTCTGGTCTGCGAACTCTTCTTCAGACACACCTCTGTTACTGCCTTTGTTTGTGTTAAATCCCCGGAGGTCCAGTGGTTAAGACTCTGCGCTTCCACTGCGGACAACCGAGGTTCCATCCCTGGTGGGGGAATTAAGATCTCGCATGCCTCGCAGCATGGACCAAAAAAACCAAACAAACACCTCATTAAAGTTTTCTATAGTGATGGCATATTGTCTTGATAATATTTTGGGTATATTGGGTTAAATAAAATATATTATTGAAATTAATTTCACCTGGTTCTTCTTATCTTTTTAATGTGGCTACTAGGCGATTTCAGTTTCCATTGGTGGCTTCCACATAATTTCCCACGAAACACACTTTATCAGGTTTACGATTAACCAATTTATTGAATATCTACCCTGAACCGGGCCATGCAGAGAGGAATGTGTCAAGTACCACTGGAGTACACAGGGAGGAGAGCCGTGCCCACGGCATTAGGGAGGCCTTCAAGGAGGAGGTGGCATCTGCCCTGGTACTCACTCTCTTCAGAAATCAGCAAGACGTTCAAGGGTGTGGTCTCGCTGTGGGCTTTGCTCCCTTCGGCATTTTCAAAGCATGGAAGACAGCACCATACACCTCTACCCTATGAAAACCTGACAGCCACACGAGTCCTGGCTTTCCAGCAAAGGGTCGAATCAAGGTGAGGGATATTCTGATGTCTGAACCTTAATCTCAGTATCTGGCCTCATGTGCTTAGTATTTATATCATGAAGTGAGCAGTAGACAAACATTGCTGGAAAAGTTGTTTGCCTTTCAAGGACTTCTAAATAATGATTTCTAAAATATAGTGCCAAGGGAAGCATAGTGGTTTTTTCTGTTTGTTTACAAATTTACTACTGATTTAATATTCAGTTGGGTTTGGGAAGTCATCCTCAGCTGCTACTGTGATATTCTTTGAGTTCTAGGGGACTTTGAAATGACATTGCTAACCAGCCAATTTGCTCTTTGGATTAAGTGTAGCTCCAGCCTGATCCCAGGGGAGCTCTAGGATGTGACATGTATCACTGAGGTTGTCCTTCCACAGGCAGCCAGAGGCAAGGGAGCAGGGCTGTTGTACTCCCACATAGATTAGTCATTGGCCACAGCCTTCCCTCCAAGGATGGTGCAGAACCTCCCAGGCATCTCCAGACAAAGCCGTGGTGGCCAGCCAAGGACAGGAGGAGGGTATAGGGGTGAGCAGTTAGCAGCCGACGCCCTGGAGCTGGAGGACAGGTGCATGCCCCAGTTAGGGCATCTGGACGGGACACCAACAGTTCTGCCACAGTCACACTTTGGGAAAAACCATGGCGAGCCTCAGTCCTGCCTATGGTGTCTCCTGCGGCTGCACAAGAATCAGGCTACTCTTTGGAGCACCTGCTATTATTCGCCTGGACATTCCTGTTCTGGACTGTCATCATCTCTAAGATAGAGATACCTTACCAGATGAAGGGGAAATTTCATCTTGCAGTTGCAAGACTACGCAGTCAGGACGAGTGGCTCTCATCTGTGTGAGAATTTTTTTTAAAAAGACAAAAGAAACCAGTGTTCACTAGCGTAAGAAGCTGGCTAAAGTCACCAGGGTCAATGTTAGGACCACCAGTAGATTCAGGGCTCCAGACTCAAAAACCAGTGCTTCACCACTGGTAACCGCAAATATAATCTATTATCTATTTGCTGTGATTTTTGTTTTGTTTTGTTTCAGATTCCACATAGAAGTGAGCTCATCAGACACCTCTTAAACTCCCATAGAGCTGTATGTCAATTATATCTCAATAAAATGGAAAAAAACAAACCCCCCAAACCCAATGCTTCAACAGACACTATGCTGTCTTTTAGCAAACCAACCAACCAGCTAGCCAACCAGCCAGTAAACAAAAAGCCCACCAAAAATAAATAAACAAAAACCCTAGGGTTTGTCCCGCAATGAATGAGGTACGTAGTCAATAACATGTGGAAGAGAAAGATATTACCTTCAGATTTTTCTAGCGTAAGCAAAATGCTTACGCTACATGTTCAAAAGAGTGCTTGAGGGACTTCCCGCAAGATCTCTCAGAACCTTTAATATGCATTTTGGTCCTTTAGGACCAAAATGGGAACAGAATTTGCAGAGCTGCTCCCACTTATTTGACCATGAAACTTATTTCTTACAGATCTTTTTATAAGACTGGTGTGGGCAGGACATTATTATTAGATGGGTTTTCCAGAAGCAGGATCTGAAAGTGTGGTTGTTGTGCAAGAGATTTACTGAGAGAAGGGGCTCCAAAGAAACACGTAAGGCGGAGAGGGAAGCAGGATAGGGCAGGGGGTGAGCCAAGGAAAGACATGGGTTTGGATTAAGTGTAGCTCCAGCCTGATCCCAGGGGAGCTCTAGGATGTGACATGTATCACTGAGGTTGTCCTTCCACAGGCAGCCAGAGGCAAGGGAGCAGGGCTGTTGTACTCCCACATAGATTAGTCATTGGCCACAGCCTTCCCTCCAAGGATGGTGCAGAACCTCCCAGGCATCTCCAGACAAAGCCGTGGTGGCCAGCCAAGGACAGGAGGAGGGTATAGGGGTGAGCAGTTAGCAGCCGACGCCCTGGAGCTGGAGGACAGGTGCATGCCCCAGTTAGGGCATCTGGACGGGACACCAACAGTTCTGCCACAGTCACACTTTGGGAAAAACCATGGCGAGCCTCAGTCCTGCCTATGGTGTCTCCTGCGGCTGCACAAGAATCAGGCTACTCTTTGGAGCACCTGCTATTATTCGCCTGGACATTCCTGTTCTGGACTGTCATCATCTCTAAGATAGAGATACCTTACCAGATGAAGGGGAAATTTCATCTTGCAGTTGCAAGACTACGCAGTCAGGACGAGTGGCTCTCATCTGTGTGAGAATTTTTTTTAAAAAGACAAAAGAAACCAGTGTTCACTAGCGTAAGAAGCTGGCTAAAGTCACCAGGGTCAATGTTAGGACCACCAGTAGATTCAGGGCTCCAGACTCAAAAACCAGTGCTTCACCACTGGTAACCGCAAATATAATCTATTATCTATTTGCTGTGATTTTTGTTTTGTTTTGTTTCAGATTCCACATAGAAGTGAGCTCATCAGACACCTCTTAAACTCCCATAGAGCTGTATGTCAATTATATCTCAATAAAATGGAAAAAAAACAGGGCTTCCCTGGTGGCGCAGTCGTTGCGCGTCCGCCTGCCTATGCAGGGGAACCGGGTTCGCGCCCCGGTATGGGAGGATCCCACGTGCCGCGGAGCGGCTGGGCCCGTGAGACATGGCCGCTGAGCCTGCGCGTCCGGAGCCTGTGCTCCGCAACGGGAGAGGCCACAACAGAGGGAGGCCCTCATACCACCAAAAAAAAAAAAAAAAAAAAGGAAAAAAACAAACCCCCCCAAACCCAATGCTTCAACAGACACTATGCTGTCTTTTAGCAAACCAACCAACCAGCTAGCCAACCAGCCAGTAAACAAAAAGCCCACCAAAAATAAATAAACAAAAACCCTAGGGTTTGTCCCGCAATGAATGAGGTACGTAGTCAATAACATGTGGAAGAGAAAGATATTACCTTCAGATTTTTCTAGCGTAAGCAAAATGCTTACGCTACATGTTCAAAAGAGTGCTTGAGGGACTTCCCTGGTGGCGCAGTGATTAAGAATCCGCCTGCCAGGGCTTCCCTGGTGGCGCAGTGGTTGAGAGTC
>NC_041230.1:43726776-43729356 GCF_002837175.3 Physeter macrocephalus | reverse complement strand
GCCGCTCCGCGGCATGTGGGATCCTCCCAGACCGGGGCGCGGACCCGGTTCCCCTGCATCGGCAGGCGGACGCGCAACCACTGCGCCACCAGGGAAGCCCTGATCAAGTTTATTTTTATTTTATTTCTTTCTAGACCTACATCTAAACTACTGGCTGCTGTGGCTTTTTCATGTCTGGAGACAATTCAACTATTGGTTAAGTTTAAACTGGCTTATTCAAGCAGTTTTCATATGTGATATTATCATCTTAAGTGGAATTGTATAATCATATAATCGGGCATTTCAAACTCCTCTTTTCAGTGTGCCTTGGCTTTTTTTTTTTTTTAATTAATTAATTTTTTTTTAGGGGGGTGGCCTCGCTGCATGTGGGATCTTAGTTCCCCGATCAGGGATTGAACCTGCGCTCCCTGCATTGGGAACACGGAGTCCTAAGCGCTGCATCACCAGGGAATTCCCGAGTGTGACTTGGCTTCTTATCTGCAGTTTGGAGGTTCAATGGGTAGAAGTTTTCAGGTAGCCTTAGAGGTTGGGTGGGAAAGCCAGCTGCCTCCCTCAGATGCTCTGGAAAGCCTTGAGCTCCCCAAAAGTAGGGCCTTGGGGTCACCACTCATCCAGTTGGACCCAACACTCTCCAGGCAGCACACTTCCTCCAATCAGATGGAAGTGGCAGGAAAGGAGCGGACACCAAGCCCCGAGAATGAGGATTATGAAGACTCTCAGGGATCGGACACTGGCTCCAGCACATTTCAGCGTCGCCCTGAGACAGGGATAGGGCAAGTCAATGAGAGCAGACTGGTTCCGTCTAGCCCCTGCCCTGCTCCTTTTCTCTCACTCTGATCTTCCAGCTCTGCCAAGTTCATGCTGATATCATGTTTTCCCCATCACTGTGGACCTGCCAACCCACGTTGTTAATAGAGAATAATTTTCCTCACACCCTCGTGGAGAAAGAAAAGAGAAGATGGTGTATGGCAAACTGATCTCCTAGACGGAATGTGACTTGGGAACATCTTCAGTTAGGAAAAAAGCCAGACGTTTTCTGTAGTCAAACAATACTCTTCCCAGCTGGCGGTGAAAGCAGGAGAGAGGTGATCATCCTGCGTGGTCCTTGTTTAGAGCGAGCAATAGAGGAGCTGTGACTAGGGGTCAGCAGTCTAGCCAGAAGACCAAGAGGTATGATGCTTGGGGTTTGAGCTGCTTCTAGCCTTGTCATTTGTGTCCCAGCTTGGACTTGGGTGACGACTGGTCTGGGTATTTCCCCACAGTTACACAGAACAAATCCTCTCTCTAATCTCCAACCAAACTGAATCCATACCCCAAAGCCAGCCTCAGAATAGACTTAGTCTTAGAATATTCTCCATCAGTGATTCTTCCCGATATCCCTTTCCCACCCCGAACCTACTTATTCTGAACCTGACTGGCTTAGATGTGCTAAAGCGAGTACTAACAGGATTAAGCAGGTTTCTTTATGGCAAGATCTCTCAGAACCTTTAATATGCATTTTGGTCCTTTAGGACCAAAATGGGAACAGAATTTGCAGAGCTGCTCCCACTTATTTGACCATGAAACTTATTTCTTACAGATCTTTTTATAAGACTGGTGTGGGCAGGACATTATTATTAGATGGGTTTTCCAGAAGCAGGATCTGAAAGTGTGGTTGTTGTGCAAGAGATTTACTGAGAGAAGGGGCTCCAAAGAAACACGTAAGGCGGAGAGGGAAGCAGGATAGGGCAGGGGGTGAGCCAAGGAAAGACATGGGTTTGGATTAAGTGTAGCTCCAGCCTGATCCCAGGGGAGCTCTAGGATGTGACATGTATCACTGAGGTTGTCCTTCCACAGGCAGCCAGAGGCAAGGGAGCAGGGCTGTTGTACTCCCACATAGATTAGTCATTGGCCACAGCCTTCCCTCCAAGGATGGTGCAGAACCTCCCAGGCATCTCCAGACAAAGCCGTGGTGGCCAGCCAAGGACAGGAGGAGGGTATAGGGGTGAGCAGTTAGCAGCCGACGCCCTGGAGCTGGAGGACAGGTGCATGCCCCAGTTAGGGCATCTGGACGGGACACCAACAGTTCTGCCACAGTCACACTTTGGGAAAAACCATGGCGAGCCTCAAAAAAAAGGAAAAAAACAAACCCCCCCAAACCCAATGCTTCAACAGACACTATGCTGTCTTTTAGCAAACCAACCAACCAGCTAGCCAACCAGCCAATAAACAAAAAGCCCTCCAAAAATAAATAAACAAAAACCCTAGGGTATGTCCCGCAATGAATGAGGTGCGTAGTCAGTAACATGTGGAAGAGAAAGATATTACCTTCAGATTTTCCTTGTATAAGCAAAATGCTTAGTGCTCAAAAGACTGCTTGAGGGACTTCCCTAGTGGCTCAGTGATTAAGAATCCGCCTGCCAATGCAGGGGATACGGGTTCGATCCCTGGTCTGGGAAGATCCCGCATGCCGCGGAGCAACTAAGCCCGTGTGCCACAAGTACTGAGCCTGTGCTCTAGAGCCCACGAGCCACAACTACTGAAGCCTGCGTGCCTAGAGCCCGTGCTCCGCAGCAAGAGAAGCCACCGCAATGAGAAGCC
>NC_041230.1:43707485-43718593 GCF_002837175.3 Physeter macrocephalus | reverse complement strand
CTGGCTAAAGTCACCAGGGTCAATGTTAGGACCTCCAGTAGATTCAGGGCTTCAGACTCAAAAACCAGTGCTTCACCACTGGTAACCGCAAATATGATCTATTATCTATTTGCTGTGATTTTTGTTTTGTTTTGTTTCAGATTCCACATAGAAGTGAGCTCATCAGACACCTCTTAAACTCCCATAGAGCTGTATGTCAATTATATCTCAATAAAATGGAAAAAAACAAACCCCCCAAACCCAATGCTTCAACAGACACTATGCTGTCTTTTAGCAAACCAACCAACCAGCTAGCCAACCAGCCAGTAAACAAAAAGCCCACCAAAAATAAATAAACAAAAACCCTAGGGTTTGTCCCGCAATGAATGAGGTACGTAGTCAATAACATGTGGAAGAGAAAGATATTACCTTCAGATTTTTCTAGCGTAAGCAAAATGCTTACGCTACATGTTCAAAAGAGTGCTTGAGGGACTTCCCTGGTGGCGCAGTGATTAAGAATCCGCCTGCCAGGGCTTCCCTGGTGGCATGCAGCAAGGAAGACCCAGTGCAGCCAAAAATAAATAAATAAAACTAAAATTAAAAAGTTTTTAAAAGTACACAGTTCAATGCCTTACAGTATATTCATAAAGTCATGCAACCATCACCACAATCAATTTTAGAACATTTTTATCATCCCCAAAATGGAGCCCTGTACCCCATTGCCAGCACCCCCCGAGTGGGTTGAATTGTGGCCCCCAAAGGTATGTCCATTTGGAATCTCAAAATGTGACGTTTTTTGGAACAAGGGTCTTTGCAGATGTAATTCAAGTAAGGATCATGAGATGAGATCATTCTGGATTAGGGTTTTTAAAACCAATGATGAGTGTCTTTATAAGAGACAGAAAAAGGAGAACATGCAGAGACACAGAGAGAAGGCAGTGTGAATTGCAGGCAGAGATTGGAGTTACAAAGCCCAAGCCAGGAGCGTCAGTGGATCACCAGCAACCACCAGAAGCCAGGAGAGAGACACGGAAGGGATTCTCCCTCAGAGCCTCCAGAGGGAACCAACCCTGCTGACACCTTGGTTTTGGACTTCTGGCCTCCTGAACCGGGAGAGAATACATTTCTGTTGTTTTAAGCTGCCAGGTTTGTGCCAATAATTATGGCAGCCCCGGGAAATGAATAGACTTCAACCTCCCCCTCTTCCCCTGGCTTCTGGTAACCACCAGTTTATTTTCTGTCTTTAGAGATTAGCCTATTATTGACATTTCATATACATGTCATGTAGTCTTTTATGATTGGCTTCTTTCATTTAACATGACGTTTTCAAGGTTTATCCATGTTGTAAGATGTATCTGAATCCCATTTCTTTTTATGGCTGAATAATATTCCATTTTATAGATACACCACATTTTGTTCATCCATTCATCAGTTGATGGACATTTGGGTTGTTTCTGCTTTTTGTTTATTATGAATGATGCTGCTGTGAACATTTATGTGGAAGTTTTTCTGTGGACATATGTTTTCATTTCTCCTAAGTATATGAGTCACATGGTGACTCTGTGTTTAACGTTGGGGGGACTGGACTGTCAGACTGTTTTCCAAAGCAAATACACAATTTTACTTTCCCACCAGCAATTCCAACTTCTCCACTTTCTCACCAACATTTGTTATTCTCTGTATTTTTTTTTAAAGCAGGCATCCTTGTCTTTTTTTATATATAAATTTATTTTATTTATTTTATTTTTGGCCGCACTGGGTCTTCGTTGTTGCACACAGGCTTTCTTTAGTTGCAGCGAGGGGAGGCTACTCTTCGTTGTGGTGCGTGGGCTTCTCATGGCGGTGGCTTCTCTTGTTGCAGAGCATGGACTGTATGTGCGCGGGCTTCAGTAGTTGTGGCACGTGGGCTCAGTAGTTGTGGCTCGCGGGCTCTAGAGCGCAGGCTCAGTAGTTGTGGCACACAGGCTTTGTTGCTCCGTGGCAGGTGGGATCTTCCCGGACCAGGGCTTGTACCCATGTCCCCCGCATTGGCAGGTGGATTCTTCACCACTGTGCCACCAGGGAAGCCCTATCTGTATTTTTTTGATTAGACCTGTATCCACACCACAAGTCCCCTTGGCCCTACACAGCCTCCTATGTCGACACCACAAGCCCCCTCACGGCTTCGGCTTCCTCACCACGTGTCCCTCTGGGCACACATGGCCTTCCATGTCCATGTAAGTCCCCTGGGCTAACACAGTTTACCGTGTCCACAGCATGGAGACCACCGTCTCAGGTATCCAGAGCCTTCTACGTTGACCTCACGGGTGAACTCAGGTACTAGAATCTCCACCTCCCTGCTACAATTTGCCTCCGAACACAGAGCCTTCTTGTCCAACACAGAAGTTGCTTCAGGTACACACAGCTAGCTGTGTTCACACAATTCTACTCAGGTACACAAGTCTTCTGTGTCTCCATCACACGTCCCCTGGGTTACACACAGCCTTCTTTGCCCAAACCGAAAGTCTCCTGGTTACAGACAGTTTTCTGTGACCACACCACAGGTCTCCCCAGGTACTCAGAGCCTCCTGTATCTACACCACAATTCCAACTGGGTACAGCCACCTTGTGTGTCCCCCGGCGTACAAAGAGCCACCTATGTCCGCATGACAAGTCCCCTGAGGTACGCAGTCTTTTTTCATCGATACCACGATTTTCCTCAGGGACACACACCACAAGTCCCTGAGGTGCTCACAGCCTTCTATCCACACAGAACGTCTCCTCAGGGGCACACCTCCTTTTATGCCCACGTCACACGGGGGCACATGTCGACACGTCTACCTCCACACCACCGCATGTCATCTTGGGAACAAACAGCTTGCTTTGTTTTTCTTTTGCCGCACCGCACGGCATGCGGGATCTTAGTCCCCCGACCAGGGATCGAACCCGTGCCCGCTGCCGTGGAAGCGCGGAGTCTTAACCACTGGACCGCCAGGGAAGTCGCCGGAACAAACGCTTCCTGCTTCCACTCCACGTGTTGTCCTGAGCACACACGCCCTCGTATGCACAGCACGCATCCTCTCGGGGACACACGGCCTTCTTCGTCCACATCACAAGTTTCCTCTGACACCTACACAGACTCAGGGGTCCGCAGCAGACATCCCTTCGAGTTCACACAGCCTTTTTTTTAAACTACTGAGTCTCTGTGCCCTGGGGTTTACGCAGCCTTCTGTGTCCTCTATCCACACCACAAGTCCCCTCAGGGACACACCGTTTTCTGTGTCCACCGCACAAGTTGCATCACATCTACACAGCCTTCCACTCCCCCCCTCCACAGAATTCCCTCAGAGACACACAGACCTCCCTGTCCACACGCTAAGTCCTCTCAGAACACACGCTGTTTTCTGTGTCCAGACCCAAGCCACATCTGGCACACACAGCCATCTCTGTCCACAACACAGGGGCCCTCAGGTCCTTTCACCATCAATGTCTACACCACTGTTCCCCTGGGTACACAAGCCTTCTGTGTCCACACTACCAGCTCTCTGGGTACACATCCATATCCACACCACACATCTCCTCGTGTCTATACAGCCTTCTGGAAACACACCACAGGTTTCCTCAGGAACACACAGCATTCTGTGTCCATACTACTGATCCCCTTGGTCAAGTACACACGTCCATACCGCAAGTCCCCTCAAGAACGCAAAGCCCTTCATGTCCACACAGTAAGCTCTCTCAAGTGTGTACAGCCACATCACAGCTCCCCTCCCCGCACACAGCCCTGTTCCTCCGCACAGGCCTTCTCAGACACAGCCGTTTGCCTCTGTACCACAGGGCTCCGCACGGACACCCAGCTTCCGCTCACACGCACACGTCTTGGATACACCAGTGTCCGCACCTTGAGTCCCCTTGGAAGCACACGGCCTTCCACGAACACACCACAGATTTCCTCCCATGCTCCCAGCTTCTTGGTCCCAGGCTTTTGCAAGGACTGCCCTAGGCAATTAGTCACATAATATCTACAAAACGCAGGATGACTCAAGTTCATTGTGCTAGTACACCAGTCGCCACAGGCTGGTATTCTGATCAAGTTTATTTTTATTTTATTTCTTTCTAGACCTACATCTAAACTACTGGCTGCTGTGGCTTTTTCATGTCTGGAGACAATTCAGCTATTGGTTAAGTTTAAACTGGCTTATTCAAGCAGTTTTCATATGTGATATTATCATCTTAAGTGGAATTGTATAATCATATAATCGGGCATTTCAAACTCCTCTTTTCAGTGTGCCTTGGCTTTTTTTTTTTTTTTAATTAATTAATTTTTTTTTAGGGGGGTGGCCTCGCTGCATGTGGGATCTTAGTTCCCCGATCAGGGATTGAACCTGCGCTCCCTGCATTGGGAACACGGAGTCCTAAGCGCTGCATCGCCAGGGAAGTCCCGAGTGTGACTTGGCTTCTTATCTGCAGTTTGGAGGTTCAATGGGTAGAAGTTTTCAGGTAGCCTTAGAGGTTGGGTGGGAAAGCCAGCTGCCTCCCTCAGATGCTCTGGAAAGCCTTGAGCTCCCCAAAAGTAGGGCCTTGGGGTCACCACTCATCCAGTTGGACCCAACACTCTCCAGGCAGCACACTTCCTCCAATCAGATGGAAGTGGCAGGAAAGGAGCGGACACCAAGCCCCGAGAATGAGGATTATGAAGACTCTCAGGGATCGGACACTGGCTCCAGCACATTTCAGCGTCGCCCTGAGACAGGGATAGGGCAAGTCAATGAGAGCAGACTGGTTCCGTCTAGCCCCTGCCCTGCTCCTTTTCTCTCACTCTGATCTTCCAGCTCTGCCAAGTTCATGTTGATATCATGTTTTCCCCATCACTGTGGACCTGCCAACCCACGTTGTTAATAGAGAATAATTTTCCTCACACCCTCGTGGAGAAAGAAAAGAGAAGATGGTGTATGGCAAACTGATCTCCTAGACGGAATTTGACTTGGGAACATCTTCAGTTAGGAAAAAAGCCAGACGTTTTCTGTAGTCAAACAATACTCTTCCCAGCTGGCAGTGAAAGCAGGAGAGAGGTGATCATCCTGCGTGGTCCTTGTTTAGAGCGAGCAATAGAGGAGCTGTGACTAGGGGTCAGCAGTCTAGCCAGAAGGCCAAGAGGTATGATGCTTGGGGTTTGAGCTGCTTCTAGCCTTGTCATTTGTGTCCCAGCTTGGACTTGGGTGACGACTGGTCTGGGTATTTCCCCACAGTTACACAGAACAAATCCTCTCTCTAATCTCCAACCAAACTGAATCCATACCCCAAAGCCAGCCTCAGAATAGACTTAGTCTTAGAATATTCTCCATCAGTGATTCTTCCCGATATCCCTTTCCCACCCCAAACCTACTTATTCTGAACCTGACTGGCTTAGATGTGCTAAAGCGAGTACTAACAGGATTAAGCAGGTTTCTTTATGGCAAGATCTCTCAGAACCTTTAATATGCATTTTGGTCCTTTAGGAGGGGAACAGAATTTGCAGAGCTGCTCCCACTTATTTGACCATGAAACTTATTTCTTACAGATCTTTTTATAAGACTGGTGTGGGCAGGACATTATTATTAGATGGGTTTTCCAGAAGCAGGATCTGAAAGTGTGGTTGTTGTGCAAGAGATTTACTGAGAGAAGGGGCTCCAAAGAAACACGTAAGGCGGAGAGGGAAGCAGGATAGGGCAGGGGGTGAGCCAAGGAAAGACATGGGTTTGGATTAAGTGTAGCTCCAGCCTGATCCCAGGGGAGCTCTAGGATGTGACATGTATCACTGAGGTTGTCCTTCCACAGGCAGCCAGAGGCAAGGGAGCAGGGCTGTTGTACTCCCACATAGATTAGTCATTGGCCACAGCCTTCCCTCCAAGGATGGTGCAGAACCTCCCAGGCATCTCCAGACAAAGCCGTGGTGGCCAGCCAAGGACAGGAGGAGGGTATAGGGGTGAGCAGTTAGCAGCCGACGCCCTGGAGCTGGAGGACAGGTGCATGCCCCAGTTAGGGCATCTGGACGGGACACCAACAGTTCTGCCACAGTCACACTTTGGGAAAAACCATGGCGAGCCTCAGTCCTGCCTATGGTGTCTCCTGCGGCTGCACAAGAATCAGGCTACTCTTTGGAGCACCTGCTATTATTCGCCTGGACATTCCTGTTCTGGACTGTCATCATCTCTAAGATAGAGATACCTTACCAGATGAAGGGGAAATTTCATCTTGCAGTTGCAAGACTACGCAGTCAGGACGAGTGGCTCTCATCTGTGTGAGAATTTTTTTTAAAAAGACAAAAGAAACCAGTGTTCACTAGCGTAAGAAGCTGGCTAAAGTCACCAGGGTCAATGTTAGGACCACCAGTAGATTCAGGGCTCCAGACTCAAAAACCAGTGCTTCACCACTGGTAACCGCAAATATAATCTATTATCTATTTGCTGTGATTTTTGTTTTGTTTTGTTTCAGATTCCACATAGAAGTGAGCTCATCAGACACCTCTTAAACTCCCATAGAGCTGTATGTCAATTATATCTCAATAAAATGGAAAAAAACAAACCCCCCAAACCCAATGCTTCAACAGACACTATGCTGTCTTTTAGCAAACCAACCAACCAGCTAGCCAACCAGCCAGTAAACAAAAAGCCCACCAAAAATAAATAAACAAAAACCCTAGGGTTTGTCCCGCAATGAATGAGGTACGTAGTCAATAACATGTGGAAGAGAAAGATATTACCTTCAGATTTTTCTAGCGTAAGCAAAATGCTTACGCTACATGTTCAAAAGAGTGCTTGAGGGACTTCCCTGGTGGCGCAGTGATTAAGAATCCGCCTGCCAGGGCTTCCCTGGTGGCGCAGTGGTTGAGAGTCCGCCTGCCGATGCAGGGAGCGCGGGTTCGTGCCCCGGTCCGGGAGGGTCCCATGTGCCGCGGAGCGGCTGCGCCCGTGGGCCATGGCCGCTGGGCCTGCACGTCCGGAGCCTGTGCTCCGCAGCGGGAGAGGCCACAGCAGTGAGAGGCCCGCCTGCCGCAAAAAAAAAAAAAAAAAAAAAAGAATCCGCCTGCCAATGCAGGGGATACGGATCCCTGGTCTGGGAAGATCCCGCATGCCGCGGAGCAACTAAGCCCGTGTGCCACAAGTACTGAGCCTGCGCTCTAGAGCCCACGAGCCACAGCTACCGAGCCCGAGTGCCACAAGTACTGAAGCCCGCGTGCCTAGAGCCCCTGCTCCGCAACAAGAGAAGCCACCGCAATGAGAAGCCCACGCACCGCAACAAAGACCCAACGCAGCCAAAAATAAAATAAATAATTAATTAATTTTTTAAAAAAAGAGGGCTTGAAATGTGTGCATGTTTGCTTGTGACAAATTTGTGTTTATACTTACTGGCATAATTATAAGTAAATATTTATTGGTTTTCTACTGTGTGCTAAGTGCTGGAGATTCAAACTAACATGGGAATCATTCCCTGCCCTCGAGCACTTCCAGTATAGTTAGGGAGTGAGGGTAACAGTACAGGACACTGTATGGCAAGGGCAATATGAGTGGGACAGAGAGTAAAGGAATCAGAGAAGATTCTTTGGAGAGGTGGTCCTTGAATCTAGGGGTCAGGCCTGCCAGGCAGAGACAGAGGATCTTTCCATTTGAAGGAGGGTGAGGTGAGCCTGAGGAAGTGATTAGGGCTCGCCTCCCAGCTTGAATTTGGATCGCATCATTTTTGCAAGAGGGAACGTCCGACAGTTTCTGAGCAGGGTAATGACATGTACTTAGTTAATTTGCACTTCCTCAGTGGTGTTGAAGATGGACCGGAAGAAGCGGAACTTGAAGGAAAAGAGACTGTTAGGCTATTGCACTAGTCTAAGCATCAGGGGAGCATCTGAATTAGTGTGGAGTTCAATTTCAACACTTATTTATTAAGCACCTACTATGTGTCTGAAGCTCTGTGAGGAGCAAAACAGCAATGATGGAGGCAAAATGGCCCCTGCCCTTGAGTTGCTCACGTCTAGTGGCAATAGAAAAATTAGCATTAAATTTGAAGTTCAACTAGGTTCCCAGCTGTATTCCTCACTAGTTCTATTGTCTCAGGTCTAATCTTCCTCATCTATCATATGATGAAATTGAACCATATTCCTTCTCTTGGGTCACTTTTAATTCTATCCTTTCTACGATGAAAAGAAAATACAAGTTACAGAAGATGCATTTTAAAGGAGAAGCCTGCGGTATAGGCCTTGGGTGATTCTAAGATTTTGCATGTCAGGGCTAGGTGAGCTGTAGTATCGTGGACAGAAATAAGGTAATCTAGAAGGGGCTACTGACTTAAGAAAAAGCTTTTAAGACCTGAAACCATAAAATTCCTAGAAGAAAACATAGGCAGTACACTCTTTGACATGGGTCTTAGCAATATTTTTTTTTGGATCTGTTTCCTCGGGCAAGGGAAACAGAAGCAAAAGTAAGCAACGGGACCACATCAAACTAAAAAGCCTTTGCAGAGCAAAGAAAACTATCAACAAAATGAAAAGGCCGCCTACTGAATGGGAAAAGACATCTGCGAACAATATATCCGGTAAGGATTTAAATAGCCAAAATATACAAAGAACTCATACAACTCAACATCAACTAAATAGGCAATCTGATTTTAAAATGAGCATTTTTCCAAAGAAGATATACAGATGGCCAACAGGCACAGGAAAAGATGCTTAACATTACAAACCATCAGGGAGATGCAAATCAAAACCACAACGAGATACCCCCACACACACCTCTTTGAATGGCTATTATTTAAAAAGACAACAAATAACAAGTGTTGGTAAGGATGTGGAGAAAAGGGAACCTTTGTGCACTGTTGGTGGGAATGCAAATTGGTGCAGCCACTATGGAAAACAGTATGCGTGGCAGGTGGGATCTTCCCGGACCAGGGCTTGTACCCATGTCCCCCGCATTGGCAGGTGGATTCTTCACCACTGTGCCACCAGGGAAGCCCTATCTGTATTTTTTTGATTAGACCTGTATCCACACCACAAGTCCCCTTGGCCCTACACAGCCTCCTATGTCGACACCACAAGCCCCCTCACGGCTTCGGCTTCCTCACCACGTGTCCCTCTGGGCACACATGGCCTTCCATGTCCATGTAAGTCCCCTGGGCTAACACAGTTTACCGTGTCCACAGCATGGAGACCACCGTCTCAGGTATCCAGAGCCTTCTACGTTGACCTCACGGGTGAACTCAGGTACTAGAATCTCCACCTCCCTGCTACAATTTGCCTCCGAACACAGAGCCTTCTTGTCCAACACAGAAGTTGCTTCAGGTACACACAGCTAGCTGTGTTCACACAATTCTACTCAGGTACACAAGTCTTCTGTGTCTCCATCACACGTCCCCTGGGTTACACACAGCCTTCTTTGCCCAAACCGAAAGTCTCCTGGTTACAGACAGTTTTCTGTGACCACACCACAGGTCTCCCCAGGTACTCAGAGCCTCCTGTATCTACACCACAATTCCAACTGGGTACAGCCACCTTGTGTGTCCCCCGGCGTACAAAGAGCCACCTATGTCCGCATGACAAGTCCCCTGAGGTACGCAGTCTTTTTTCATCGATACCACGATTTTCCTCAGGGACACACACCACAAGTCCCTGAGGTGCTCACAGCCTTCTATCCACACAGAACGTCTCCTCAGGGGCACACCTCCTTTTATGCCCACGTCACACGGGGGCACATGTCGACACGTCTACCTCCACACCACCGCATGTCATCTTGGGAACAAACAGCTTGCTTTGTTTTTCTTTTGCCGCACCGCACGGCATGCGGGATCTTAGTCCCCCGACCAGGGATCGAACCCGTGCCCGCTGCCGTGGAAGCGCGGAGTCTTAACCACTGGACCGCCAGGGAAGTCGCCGGAACAAACGCTTCCTGCTTCCACTCCACGTGTTGTCCTGAGCACACACGCCCTCGTATGCACAGCACGCATCCTCTCGGGGACACACGGCCTTCTTCGTCCACATCACAAGTTTCCTCTGACACCTACACAGACTCAGGGGTCCGCAGCAGACATCCCTTCGAGTTCACACAGCCTTTTTTTTAAACTACTGAGTCTCTGTGCCCTGGGGTTTACGCAGCCTTCTGTGTCCTCTATCCACACCACAAGTCCCCTCAGGGACACACCGTTTTCTGTGTCCACCGCACAAGTTGCATCACATCTACACAGCCTTCCACTCCCCCCCTCCACAGAATTCCCTCAGAGACACACAGACCTCCCTGTCCACACGCTAAGTCCTCTCAGAACACACGCTGTTTTCTGTGTCCAGACCCAAGCCACATCTGGCACACACAGCCATCTCTGTCCACAACACAGGGGCCCTCAGGTCCTTTCACCATCAATGTCTACACCACTGTTCCCCTGGGTACACAAGCCTTCTGTGTCCACACTACCAGCTCTCTGGGTACACATCCATATCCACACCACACATCTCCTCGTGTCTATACAGCCTTCTGGAAACACACCACAGGTTTCCTCAGGAACACACAGCATTCTGTGTCCATACTACTGATCCCCTTGGTCAAGTACACACGTCCATACCGCAAGTCCCCTCAAGAACGCAAAGCCCTTCATGTCCACACAGTAAGCTCTCTCAAGTGTGTACAGCCACATCACAGCTCCCCTCCCCGCACACAGCCCTGTTCCTCCGCACAGGCCTTCTCAGACACAGCCGTTTGCCTCTGTACCACAGGGCTCCGCACGGACACCCAGCTTCCGCTCACACGCACACGTCTTGGATACACCAGTGTCCGCACCTTGAGTCCCCTTGGAAGCACACGGCCTTCCACGAACACACCACAGATTTCCTCCCATGCTCCCAGCTTCTTGGTCCCAGGCTTTTGCAAGGACTGCCCTAGGCAATTAGTCACATAATATCTACAAAACGCAGGATGACTCAAGTTCATTGTGCTAGTACACCAGTCGCCACAGGCTGGTATTCTGATCAAGTTTATTTTTATTTTATTTTATTTTTTGTGTGTGGTACGCGGGCCTCTCACTGTTGTGGCCTCTCCAGCTGCGGAGCACAGGCTCCGGACGCGCAGGCTCAGCGGCCATGGCTCACGGGCCCAGCCGCTCCGCGGCATGTGGGATCCTCCCAGACCGGGGCGCGA
>NC_041230.1:43698092-43704814 GCF_002837175.3 Physeter macrocephalus | reverse complement strand
CGCCCATGGGCCATGGCCGCTGGGCCTGCACGCCCGGAGCCTGTGCTCCGCAGCGGGAGAGGCCACAGCAGTGAGAGGCCCGCCTGCCGCAAAAAAAAAAAAAAAAAAAAAGAATCCGCCTGCCAATGCAGGGGATACGGATCCCTGGTCTGGGAAGATCCCGCATGCCGCGGAGCAACTAAGCCCGTGTGCCACAAGTACTGAGCCTGCGCTCTAGAGCCCACGAGCCACAGCTACCGAGCCCGAGTGCCACAAGTACTGAAGCCCGCGTGCCTAGAGCCCCTGCTCCGCAACAAGAGAAGCCACCGCAATGAGAAGCCCACGCACCGCAACAAAGACCCAACGCAGCCAAAAATAAAATAAATAATTAATTAATTTTTTAAAAAAAGAGGGCTTGAAATGTGTGCATGTTTGCTTGTGACAAATTTGTGTTTATACTTACTGGCATAATTATAAGTAAATATTTATTGGTTTTCTACTGTGTGCTAAGTGCTGGAGATTCAAACTAACATGGGAATCATTCCCTGCCCTCGAGCACTTCCAGTATAGTTAGGGAGTGAGGGTAACAGTACAGGACACTGTATGGCAAGGGCAATATGAGTGGGACAGAGAGTAAAGGAATCAGAGAAGATTCTTTGGAGAGGTGGTCCTTGAATCTAGGGGTCAGGCCTGCCAGGCAGAGACAGAGGATCTTTCCATTTGAAGGAGGGTGAGGTGAGCCTGAGGAAGTGATTAGGGCTCGCCTCCCAGCTTGAATTTGGATCGCATCATTTTTGCAAGAGGGAACGTCCGACAGTTTCTGAGCAGGGTAATGACATGTACTTAGTTAATTTGCACTTCCTCAGTGGTGTTGAAGATGGACCGGAAGAAGCGGAACTTGAAGGAAAAGAGACTGTTAGGCTATTGCACTGGTCTAAGCATCAGGGGAGCATCTGAATTAGTGTGGAGTTCAATTTCAACACTTATTTATTAAGCACCTACTATGTGTCTGAAGCTCTGTGAGGAGCAAAACAGCAATGATGGAGGCAAAATGGCCCCTGCCCTTGAGTTGCTCACGTCTAGTGGCAATAGAAAAATTAGCATTAAATTTGAAGTTCAACTAGGTTCCCAGCTGTATTCCTCACTAGTTCTATTGTCTCAGGTCTAATCTTCCTCATCTATCATATGATGAAATTGAACCATATTCCTTCTCTTGGGTCACTTTTAATTCTATCCTTTCTACGATGAAAAGAAAATACAAGTTACAGAAGATGCATTTTAAAGGAGAAGCCTGCGGTATAGGCCTTGGGTGATTCTAAGATTTTGCATGTCAGGGCTAGGTGAGCTGTAGTATCGTGGACAGAAATAAGGTAATCTAGAAGGGGCTACTGACTTAAGAAAAAGCTTTTAAGACCTGAAACCATAAAATTCCTAGAAGAAAACATAGGCAGTACACTCTTTGACATGGGTCTTAGCAATATTTTTTTTTGGATCTGTTTCCTCGGGCAAGGGAAACAGAAGCAAAAGTAAGCAACGGGACCACATCAAACTAAAAAGCCTTTGCAGAGCAAAGAAAACTATCAACAAAATGAAAAGGCCGCCTACTGAATGGGAAAAGACATCTGCGAACAATATATCCGGTAAGGATTTAAATAGCCAGAATATACAAAGAACTCATACAACTCAACATCAACTAAATAGGCAATCTGATTTTAAAATGAGCATTTTTCCAAAGAAGATATACAGATGGCCAACAGGCACAGGAAAAGATGCTTAACATTACAAACCATCAGGGAGATGCAAATCAAAACCACAACGAGATACCCCCACACACACCTCTTTGAATGGCTATTATTTAAAAAGACAACAAATAACAAGTGTTGGTAAGGATGTGGAGAAAAGGGAACCTTTGTGCACTGTTGGTGGGAATGCAAATTGGTGCAGCCACTATGGAAAACAGTATGGGGCTCCTCAAAAAATTAAAAATAGAACAACCATGTGATCCACCAATTCCACTTCTGGGGATTTTTCCAAAGAAAACAAAAACACTAATTCAAAAAGATATATGTGTCCTTATGTTCATTGCAGCATTGTTTACGTTATTTACAATAGCCGAGGTTTAGAAACAAACTAAGTGCCCATCAATACATGAACAGATAAAGAAGGTGTGGTATATATATATGCAATGGAATATTACTCAATCATAAAGAGAATGAAATCTTGCCAATTGTGACAACACAGATGGACCTAGAAGGTATTATGCTAAATGAAATGTCAGACAGAGAAAGACAAACATCATATGAATTCACTTACATGTGGACTCTAAAAAACAAAACAAATGAACAAACACACACACACAAAACAGAAACAGGCTTATAGATACAGAGAACAAACAGGTGGTTGCCAGAGAGAGGGAAGGGGGGGTGAGTGGAATAGGTAAGGGAGATTAAGAGGTACATATTTTCAGCTACAAAATAAATGAGTCACAGGGATGAAGTATACAGCATGGGGAATATAGTCAAGAATATTGGAATAACTTTGGTGACAGATAGTAAGTAGACTTGTGCTCATCCTGTAATATATAGAAATATTGAATCACTATGTTGTACACTTGGAACTAACATATTGTTGTAGGTCAATTATACTAAAAAAAAAAAAAAAAAAAGACATGTCAAGAGTGTTCATAGCAACTTTATTCTTAATTGCCCCAAGCTGGAAGCAACTCAAATAGGTATCAATGATAGAATGAATAAATTAGTGTGGCTTTTTCATATAGTGAAATACTATACAGCCACAAGAATGTACAAATGATTACTACACCTCAAAACATGGGTGAATTTCAGGAACATAATTTGAGTGAAAGAAGGTAGCTACAAAAGAGCACACCCTATATGGTTCCATTAATATAAAGATCAAAAGCAGACAAAACTGAAGTACAGTTTTTGAAACCAATATGGTGATTTTTCTTTGGGGAAGAAAGGAAGTAGTAATGTGAAAAGGGCATGACGGAGATTTCTGTGGGACTGCTAGTGTTCTATCTTCTGGTAAGTGTGTGTTCATTTTGTGAAAATTCATTGAACTGTACCCTTATGATTTTGTGTACTTTTCTCTATGGATGGCATACTTCAACGAAAAAAGCTTTTTTAAAAAAGAAGCCGTTGGGCTTCCCTGGTGGCGCAGTGGTTGAGAGTCCGCCTGCCGATGCAGGGGACACGGGTTCGTGCCCCGGTCCGGGAAGATCCCACATGCCGCGGAGCGGCTGGGCCCGTGAGCCATGGCCGCTGAGCCTGCGCGTCCGGAGCCTGTGCTCCGCAACGGGAGAGGCCACAACAGTGTGAGGCCCGCATACCGCAAAAAACAAACAAACACAGAAGCCATTGACAATAGCAAAAACAAAACAAAACCCTATAAGGTATACTTATAAATTAATTTAACATATATATGCAAGTCCTGTATGCAGAAAATTTTAAACTTCATGGAACAATATTACATATGACTGGAATAAGTAGAGATATAACTCAAGTTCATAAATAGGAAGACTCAGTATTGCAAACGTATTAATCCTTTCCAAATTAATCTATAGATTCAATGCAATTCCTTTCATAATCCAAATAGGCTTTTTCATGGACATTAACAAAATGATTCTAAAGTTTATATGAAAAAGGAAAAATCCAAATATAAGCCAAGACACGCTAAAGGAGAACAGGGAGTGAGCAGTAGACTTACCAGATATCAAGATTTAATATAAGGCTATTATAATAACAGACAATGTGGTATTGACAAAAGGAGAAGCAAACCTGATCTTTATAACAGTATAGAAGATGCCCAAAACTCATAGAACTGTATAGTTGTCTCTCCATATCTATGAGTTCCACATCTGTGGATTCAACCAACTGCAGGTCGAAAATATTTGGGGAAAAAAATTCCAGAAAGTTCCAAAAAGCAAAACTTGAATAGTTTATTTTTATTTTATTTCTTTCTAGACCTACATCTAAACTACTGGCTGCTGTGGCTTTTTCATGTCTGGAGACAATTCAACTATTGGTTAAGTTTAAACTGGCTTATTCAAGCAGTTTTCATATGTGATATTATCATCTTAAGTGGAATTGTATAATCATATAATCGGGCATTTCAAACTCCTCTTTTCAGTGTGCCTTGGCTTTTTTTTTTTTTTAATTAATTAATTTTTTTTTAGGGGGGTGGCCTCGCTGCATGTGGGATCTTAGTTCCCCGATCAGGGATTGAACCTGCGCTCCCTGCATTGGGAACACGGAGTCCTAAGCGCTGCATCACCAGGGAATTCCCGAGTGTGACTTGGCTTCTTATCTGCAGTTTGGAGGTTCAATGGGTAGAAGTTTTCAGGTAGCCTTAGAGGTTGGGTGGGAAAGCCAGCTGCCTCCCTCAGATGCTCTGGAAAGCCTTGAGCTCCCCAAAAGTAGGGCCTTGGGGTCACCACTCATCCAGTTGGACCCAACACTCTCCAGGCAGCACACTTCCTCCAATCAGATGGAAGTGGCAGGAAAGGAGCGGACACCAAGCCCCGAGAATGAGGATTATGAAGACTCTCAGGGATCGGACACTGGCTCCAGCACATTTCAGCGTCGCCCTGAGACAGGGATAGGGCAAGTCAATGAGAGCAGACTGGTTCCGTCTAGCCCCTGCCCTGCTCCTTTTCTCTCACTCTGATCTTCCAGCTCTGCCAAGTTCATGTTGATATCATGTTTTCCCCATCACTGTGGACCTGCCAACCCACGTTGTTAATAGAGAATAATTTTCCTCACACCCTCGTGGAGAAAGAAAAGAGAAGATGGTGTATGGCAAACTGATCTCCTAGACGGAATTTGACTTGGGAACATCTTCAGTTAGGAAAAAAGCCAGACGTTTTCTGTAGTCAAACAATACTCTTCCCAGCTGGCGGTGAAAGCAGGAGAGAGGTGATCATCCTGCGTGGTCCTTGTTTAGAGCGAGCAATAGAGGAGCTGTGACTAGGGGTCAGCAGTCTAGCCAGAAGGCCAAGAGGTATGATGCTTGGGGTTTGAGCTGCTTCTAGCCTTGTCATTTGTGTCCCAGCTTGGACTTGGGTGACGACTGGTCTGGGTATTTCCCCACAGTTACACAGAACAAATCCTCTCTCTAATCTCCAACCAAACTGAATCCATACCCCAAAGCCAGCCTCAGAATAGACTTAGTCTTAGAATATTCTCCATCAGTGATTCTTCCCGATATCCCTTTCCCACCCCGAACCTACTTATTCTGAACCTGACTGGCTTAGATGTGCTAAAGCGAGTACTAACAGGATTAAGCAGGTTTCTTTATGGCAAGATCTCTCAGAACCTTTAATATGCATTTTGGTCCTTTAGGACCAAAATGGGAACAGAATTTGCAGAGCTGCTCCCACTTATTTGACCATGAAACTTATTTCTTACAGATCTTTTTATAAGACTGGTGTGGGCAGGACATTATTATTAGATGGGTTTTCCAGAAGCAGGATCTGAAAGTGTGGTTGTTGTGCAAGAGATTTACTGAGAGAAGGGGCTCCAAAGAAACACGTAAGGCGGAGAGGGAAGCAGGATAGGGCAGGGGGTGAGCCAAGGAAAGACATGGGTTTGGATTAAGTGTAGCTCCAGCCTGATCCCAGGGGAGCTCTAGGATGTGACATGTATCACTGAGGTTGTCCTTCCACAGGCAGCCAGAGGCAAGGGAGCAGGGCTGTTGTACTCCCACATAGATTAGTCATTGGCCACAGCCTTCCCTCCAAGGATGGTGCAGAACCTCCCAGGCATCTCCAGACAAAGCCGTGGTGGCCAGCCAAGGACAGGAGGAGGGTATAGGGGTGAGCAGTTAGCAGCCGACGCCCTGGAGCTGGAGGACAGGTGCATGCCCCAGTTAGGGCATCTGGACGGGACACCAACAGTTCTGCCACAGTCACACTTTGGGAAAAACCATGGCGAGCCTCAGTCCTGCCTATGGTGTCTCCTGCGGCTGCACAAGAATCAGGCTACTCTTTGGAGCACCTGCTATTATTCGCCTGGACATTCCTGTTCTGGACTGTCATCATCTCTAAGATAGAGATACCTTACCAGATGAAGGGGAAATTTCATCTTGCAGTTGCAAGACTACGCAGTCAGGACGAGTGGCTCTCATCTGTGTGAGAATTTTTTTTAAAAAGACAAAAGAAACCAGTGTTCACTAGCGTAAGAAGCTGGCTAAAGTCACCAGGGTCAATGTTAGGACCACCAGTAGATTCAGGGCTCCAGACTCAAAAACCAGTGCTTCACCACTGGTAACCGCAAATATAATCTATTATCTATTTGCTGTGATTTTTGTTTTGTTTTGTTTCAGATTCCACATAGAAGTGAGCTCATCAGACACCTCTTAAACTCCCATAGAGCTGTATGTCAATTATATCTCAATAAAATGGAAAAAAACAAACCCCCCAAACCCAATGCTTCAACAGACACTATGCTGTCTTTTAGCAAACCAACCAACCAGCTAGCCAACCAGCCAGTAAACAAAAAGCCCACCAAAAATAAATAAACAAAAACCCTAGGGTTTGTCCCGCAATGAATGAGGTACGTAGTCAATAACATGTGGAAGAGAAAGATATTACCTTCAGATTTTTCTAGCGTAAGCAAAATGCTTACGCTACATGTTCAAAAGAGTGCTTGAGGGACTTCCCTGGTGGCGCAGTGATTAAGAATCCGCCTGCCAGGGCTTCCCTGGTGGCGCAGTGGTTGAGAGTC
>NC_041230.1:43666404-43695214 GCF_002837175.3 Physeter macrocephalus | reverse complement strand
ATGCCGCGGAGCGGCTGGGCCCGTGAGCCATGGCCGCTGAGCCTGCGCGTCCGGAGCCTGTGCTCCGCAACGGGAGAGGCCACAACAGTGTGAGGCCCGCGTACCGCAAAAAACAAACAAACACAGAAGCCATTGACAATAGCAAAAACAAAACAAAACCCTATAAGGTATACTTATAAATTAATTTAACATATATATGCAAGTCCTGTATGCAGAAAATTTTAAACTTCATGGAACAATATTACATATGACTGGAATAAGTAGAGATATAACTCAAGTTCATAAATAGGAAGACTCAGTATTGCAAACGTATTAATCCTTTCCAAATTAATCTATAGATTCAATGCAATTCCTTTCATAATCCAAATAGGCTTTTTCATGGACATTAACAAAATGATTCTAAAGTTTATATGAAAAAGGAAAAATCCAAATATAAGCCAAGACACGCTAAAGGAGAACAGGGAGTGAGCAGTAGACTTACCAGATATCAAGATTTAATATAAGGCTATTATAATAACAGACAATGTGGTATTGACAAAAGGAGAAGCAAACCTGATCTTTATAACAGTATAGAAGATGCCCAAAACTCATAGAACTGTATAGTTGTCTCTCCATATCTATGAGTTCCACATCTGTGGATTCAACCAACTGCAGGTCGAAAATATTTGGGGAAAAAAATTCCAGAAAGTTCCAAAAAGCAAAACTTGAATTTGCTATGCATCAGCTGCTATTTACATAGCATTTACATTGTACTAGTTATTATAAGTACTCTGGAGCTGAGTTAAAGTATACAGGAGGATGTATATAGGTTATATGCAAATACTACACCATTTTATATAAAAGACTTGAGCATCCTTGGATTTTGGTATCTGTGGGGAGAGGGTGGTGGTCCTGGACCAAATCCCCTGTGGATACCAAGGGACAACTCTACATTAAAAAGGTCAAATTTTGTATCTCAGTAAAATAACAAAATGGCTTTATCTGTTTGGGTCTATTTCTGGACTCTTTTGTTCCATCGATCTATTTGTCGGTTCTTATGAGAGCACTACACTCTTTCAAATATGAAGTTTTAAGTCTTGAAGTTAGGAAGTGTAGTCTGCAACTTGTTCTTTCTCAATATTGCTTTGGATATTCTAGGTCCTTTACATTTCCATGTAAATTTTGAAGCAGTTTGTCAATTTTTTTCTTGTCTTTCTTTCTTTTTCTTTTTATTTTTTTGGTGAGAACATTTAAGTACTACTCTCTTAGCAAATTTCAATTATATAATTGTTTATCAATTTCTTAAAAAGAAACCTAGTGGGATTATGATTGGGATTGGATTGAATCTTCAGATCAGTTGGAGGATTTGAGATCTTAATATTGAGCCTTCCAATCCATGAACTTGGAACTTGTTATATCCATGAACTCCATTTATTTAGATGCTCTTTCATTTCTCTCAACAGTGTTTTGTAGTTTTTAATTAGTTTCACATAATTCATGCTTTTTGACATTATTATAAATGGAATTTAACATTTTTATTTTTCAATTATTTGCTGATAGTAGTTAACACATAATTGACTTTGTAGTTTGACCTTGGATCCTGTGAACTTGCTAAATTCACTTATTAGTTCTGGTTGCTTTGCAAATTAGTTGATGTTTTCTATGTAAACAATCATGTTATCTGCAAATAGATTTTTAAGACTTCATCTCTGCTCTTTATACCTTTCATTTCTTTTTTTAAAAAATACAGTGGCGCAGTGGTTAAGAATCCGCCTGCCAATGCAGGGCACACAGGTTTGATTCCTGGTCCAGGAAGATCCCACATGCTGCGGAGCAACTAAGCCCCTGTACCACAACTACTGAGCCTGCACTCTAGAGCCTGTGAGCCACAACTGCTGAGCCCAAGTGCCACAACTACTGAAGCCCGCGCGCCTAGAGCCCGTGCTCCGTAATGAAGAGTAGCCCCCGCTCGCCACGACTAGAGAAAGCCCATGCGCAGCAATGAAGACCCAATGCAGCCATAAATAAATTAATTCATTCATTTAAAAAAATACATTCTGAGTATTCTGAGTTTTATTATTTGAAATAGAACATTTTTATTGAAGTATAGTTGAAGTACCCATATGTACAAGAATGCTTATAATATATGCTTATATATGCTTATAGTATGCTTATAATATATGCTTCTTATCTGGCAAGTAAAGGAAAATGGGTAAATAAATTTGTATTGTGGAATATGACACTGCAGTGAAAATTGATGACCTACAGTGACACTCAAGAACATGGATGAACCCTAAAGCAATATTGAGTAAAACATGAAAGGCTACATAAATCAAAATACAGTGTCATGTGATTTTCATACAATTCAGAAACAAGGTAATCTAAACAATATATTGTATAAGCATACATATAGATGTGATAAAAACATAAAAAAATTTTTCATGGACATTAACAAAAGTCAGGACAGTGATTACCTCTTGGGAGGAGGCAGAGAGATGGAAGTTTTGGAGTGTAGGAGTAGGTGCAATTTTTGTAATGTCCTAGCTCTTGGGTTGGGAGGGAAATTCATTGAATTAATTATACTATTTTTGCTTTAGAACGTATACATACTCTTTTGTTTGCATTTAAAGCATTTTAAAAATTAAAGAACTTAAAATAGCAAAATAATTATTAGCATACCATACACACTCTTCTTCTTGTTTTCCACTTACAATATCATAGAGATTGTTCCCTACTGGTACACATAGATCTACCTCATTCTTTCTAACGGTTACATAGTATTCCACTGAATACACCATCATTTATTTAATCAGTCCTCCTTAATGATGAATATTTGGGTTGTTTCTAGTCTATAAGCAATGTCGTAATTAATTAATTAATTAATTATCTGGCCACACCACGCGGCATGTGGGATCTTAGTTCCCTAACCAGAGTTCGAACCTGCGCCCCATGCAGAAGGCCAGAGTCTTAACCACTGGACTTCCAGGGGTGTCCCCGCAATTAATATTATTATGCATACATCTGATGGGGTTCAGGGCAGGCCACTCCAAAATATGCCATTTTGGCATATTGATTATTTTGAATTAAGTTTACTTAAGAAACAGCTGGTACAAGAAGGACACTCTGAGCCTGCTTTGTCCCCCTAAAAGCAGGAAATAAGTCTTCCATGTGAAAGGTACCCTCCATGTACCAGAAGGGTAGAGGATATTCTTATCACTAGAGATAGGGAGTTCAGAGTTGAGATGTCTGTATAAAAAAAATCTTGTTACTTCTTTACTAATATACTACTCCAAGCCCAAACTCCTTTGTCACGTCAATTCTTCACAAATTTATTGTTTCTTTGTCCAAAAGGTATAAAAGCTGCCTGCTCTGGTCACTTCTTTGGGTCTCATACCTTTGGGGTCCCCTTACATATGAAATTAAGTTTGTTGTTCTCCTATTAATCTTTTATTTCAGGGAGTGTCTCAGCCGAGAACCTAGAAGGATAGAAGGAAAATTATTTTTCCTCCCTACACATCTTTATACAGTAATCTGAAAGGTCAAATTTCTAGAAGTGGAATTACTATGGTAAGAAATGTTACAATTCTGAATAGATGACTAAATTGCTTGTTTAACTTCAGACAATATGAGTTTAAGCCAACGGTGAAAAATCCAAATGGGGGTGGCCTACAGATATTGTCATCAGGAAGTACCTGAGGACACCCAGGAGTGTTTGAATGCTTTTGCACATGCAAGGTATTTGAAACAGAGTAGGTGTGGAAGTGGAGTGAGAGTGAGTATGTATTCACTGATTGAGAAAAGCAAAATTAGTGACCTAAGGCCTCCCTCCAGGCCTGTTGGACAGCTGTTCCACAGCCGACCCATACACTCAGCCAAACTCTTGCCTACTCCCTGAGGGTGAGCCAGGAAAGTCTTGGGAAGGAGAGAAGGAAGCAACAACTCTCCTGACCTTGGACGTGTCTCTAGTTGGGGTGGCCCCTGGGGCATCTGAGCTAGGCTTTCCCCCACAGCGCTGGCCCAGCATAGAGGCCCAACCCCAGAAGAGCATAAACAGGGGTGACCCTGAAAATACCTTTTGCTGAGAGAGACCAAGGCCAGTTGAATGGGGCAACCTCAGTACCAGGATCCTTTTATTACAAATCATGAGTTCAAGTGAGATCCCCAATTGCTGGGCAGTTAAAGTTGTGTGCAGTTCTCTCCTGTTATAAACAAAACTGGACTGAGCACACTTGCTCTTCCCTTCCATCCAGCATGACTACCAGGCTTTACTTCTTTAGGTCCCTATTTCCCCTCCTATCATGGCAGCAGGATTCTCTGTTCGTCCCTCAGGATCCTCCCCAGAAGATGAGACTAGAGTGAGGCAACTGAGGCAGTCATTCTGCAGGCAAAAGTTAAGGGTGTGCCAAAAAACTCAGTAATCAAGATAAAGAATACTTTAGGGAATTCCCTGGCGGTCCAGTGGTTAGGACTCCGAGCTTCCACTGCAGGGGGCAGGGGTTCGATTCCTCCTTCCGGAAGTAAGATTCTGCATGCCGCGTGGCGCAGCCAAAAACAAAAACAAAAGCAAAAAGTATTTTAATGCAGTATTTTAAAAATTCAAAACTAATGCAAACAAAAAAATCCATGATGAACAAAATACCAGAACTTGCAGTGTTAAAGACGAGATCCAACCCTTCACTTTCACCAACCTGCCTCACTCCTCTCACTAGTCCTGGTTCCACTAAAACTTTATATACAAAATCAGGTGGCCAGCCCACTGGCTGTGGTTTGCTGTTTTTAAAAATTCTTTGTTATATATATATTTTTATTGTGGTAAAATATACATAATATAAAATGTACCATTTTAACCATTTTAAGCTTTACATTTCAGTGGCATTAAGCACATTCACATTGTTCTGTACACGACATGATTTTTAAAAAAATATTACATTAAAATATTGTATATCGTGATTACTGAGTTTGGGGGCGCCAGAGGCCAGTGTCTCCCTTGCCTTACTCTAGTTCTCACGCTGCCTCCCCCACTCTTCACCCACTCCTGCAGCCTGAGGAAGGAAAACTGCAAGTTTCTCCCATAAGGCAGCAGCAGAAGAGTTATTCCGGTGGCGATCTGGCTATCGAGGACGTCCGTCCACACAGCCGCCGGCAACAGGAAGACTTGCTGCACCTGCACCCTCCCGCCGCTTTTGCTCTCTTGCAATGAGACACACTTGGCTGGCGCTCCCTCTACCTGCCCAGGACCACCTGACGGAGGGCGGGCATCCCCTGGCCCGCCCCGCTCGGGTCGGCTGGGCGTCCTGCCGGCCAATGGGGAAGGGGCCCCTCCGGACACGGGCAGCGTCCTTAGGAGCGGCCAATGGGAGCGCGGCATGCAAATGAGCAGGTGCGGCTGCGGCTGACCAGTTCAGGCGGCAGCGGCTCAGGGGATGTTAGAGGCGCGCTGGGCGGCCGCGGAGCAGACTCGCTGGCTTCGAGCTGCGAGCTCCCGTCTCCCGCCATGGCCCCCGCTCCGCCCCCCGCCGCCTCCTTCTCCCCCGCCGAGGTCCAGCGGCGCCTGGCGGCCGGCGCCTGCTGGGTCCGCTGCGGGGCCCGCCTCTACGACCTCACCGGCTTCGTGCGGCACCACCCAGGGGGCGAGCAGCTGCTGCGGGCACGGGCTGGTCAGGATGTTAGCGCCGACCTGGACGGGCCACCGCACCGGCACTCGGACAACGCGCGCCGCTGGCTCGAGCAGTACTACGTGGGGGACCTGCAAGGAGACCCTCAGGTACAGCCGGGCCCGGGGGTCACACACCCTCTATTCCCCCCACCCTCCCCGCCCCAACTCGCCACTCCCCGGCAGGCCGCGTTCACCTGCCCTCTAGGAGGACCCAAGGTGACAGCCTCCGCCCTCACCTCTCTTCTCTCCAGGTAACAGGTCCCTGCCTACCACCACCACCCCCAACCAGGAGTTTGCCCTGCCTCTCCAGCATTTCCCCTGACCCTCCTCTATTTGCCACTTCTCCCACCTCCCAAGGTACCTCCTCCTTGCTACTTGTTCCTGCTGCAGCCTCTGCCATCTGACAACTTGGGTCACCTTTTCCCTCCCAGCCCCCGACACACTCAGTCTTTCCTTCCTGTCCCCTTATCGGCCTCTCTCTCTTCGCAACTGCTCTTCATTTCTGTTTGAATAATAGCTTCCAAGTTCACCTGTCCTCTCCTCCCCATCTCACCCTACCCCTGCATCCAAAAGGCTCAGACCAGTCACCCGTCTCAGCTAGTTTGGATTTCCTGGTGCCACCCTAGTCTTGCACAAGGGCTTCTCTGGTTGCGTGGAGAGGTTGGCGCAGTGTCTTGGGTGGCCTATGTCCTCCCACCCCTCAGACCTCCCTTTATTCCTTGTCTAGCATGCTGGCTTGGGTGTCCAGCAGAGTGACATGACAGGGGTAAGCCAGTTTTGCTGGGGAGAAGGGAGTAGCCCTCTGGGCTGCACGCTGCTGTGCACCACAGGCTCGTGATTGTATTTAAACCTCCGACTGATCCTGGGGTGGGTTTTGTTATCCCCATTTTAGGATGTGGAAACTGAGGATCAAGGAGGCACTGTAATTTGAGGTCAATTTGGAATTTGAGGTAATTTGAGCTAGTTAGTGGAAAAGTCAAATGTGTCTGATTCCAAAATCAATGCTCTCTCCGTCCCAAGGATCCTTGGGCCTGGGAGATGATCCTATCCGTTGGGTTCCAGGTAGGCTTGTGCCAGAGGCAAACCGACTCTTCAGGACTTCCCCAGGCCCAGCTGTAGGACTGGTGACAGTGAGGCCATCATGCTTGGACATAAACCGACAGTTGCTCCCTGCTTCTAGCTCTTGCATTCAAGATGGCCCCAGCAAGTGCTTCTAGATCTTTGGATGAAAGGACTTACCTCTCACTGTTCCAGGTGGCTTTTCACTGGGCCATCTTACCTAATTCTTTAATCATTTATTCACTCACTCACTTGGTCCCTTAGTGATTGGCAGCACTGAGCTAGGCACTGAGGAGGTATCAACGGACAAGAGCAATACGGTCTTCATGGACCTAACAGGCTAATGAGGTAACATACGAATCCTACAGTAATTCTTCAATTACCTGGTGCCATCAGAGTATGAATCACGGAGAGCTTTCTGGAGAAAGTGATATTTACCCTGGGAGCTAATCAATGGATAGGGCTTAAGCCAGGTGAAGTGTGGTGAGAAGAACCTTCCAGACAGAGGGAAAAGAATATGTGAAGGCTCTGAAGGGTAAGGGCTTGGCAGAGTCAAGGGACAGAAATAAAACCAACGTGACCAGAGGCTGTTGGGCAAGGAGAGGGAGTGGAAGGAGGTCAGAGATCAGCCAGGGCCGCTGTGGTCAGGATTTGGGACTTGATTCTAAGAACAATGGGAAGCCAGGTAATGGGTTCAAGCAGGGGTGTGGCGTGGTCAGATTTGCATCTTTGGAAGAGCATCCTGGCTGCGGTGCCAAGAAGGGGTGAAAGGAGCCCAAGTGGGTGTGAGGAGACCAGGCGGGAGGCTACCCCATAGCCCAAGGGAGAGGTAACGGTGACGATGCCCAAGGGAAGGGGAAGGTTGAATTTGGGAGACTTCACACGTAAAGTGACAGCACTCCGCATTCTGCAGCGGGCGCCCAGTGTAATCTTGGAAGCTGATGTTAGGTGTCAGGTCATGCTGAAGGGGCAGAAGGTTTAGCCATAGATATAACTGAAGCTGAGTGCAGGAAATGAGAGGTGGGGGCCGGAATACTAGACACTTCCAGGCTCGTGATGGCTCATGGAAGCCATCCTACATTGTAACTGTGTCCTATAAACAGGAGCCTTAGGGTGTGGCCTCTCCTCCCAGCACCATCTAGAGCTTCTCTCCTGGCTCGCTGCCCTAAATGGCTTTACCTCCCAGCTCTGCTAGCTACCCAGCACTGTGGTTTGATTTGGCTTTGTTTTGCTTTGCTTTACCTGACCTTCAGAGAATACTGAGTCTAAATTTGTTTCTTACCCCTGCACTCACCTCTTACCCCAAGAGTCCCAGTGTGGCCATGTTTTAGGCATCCTTATATCTGGGCCCCCACCTGAGGATGTGGGAAAAAAACTAAAAATTAACACCACACTTACAAACCCATGGCCCAAACTCGACCAATGGCCGTAGTCACCCAATACTCCAATTGCTCGTCAGCTTCTGTCTACTATTCTGGAAACTAGTGTAGGGTTGTCTTTATATTGGGGAAGAGAGGTATTCAGAGGAGAAATCTGGAGATCTCTTTTCAGAGAGAAGCCATCTTCGTGAGGGCTGAATGGAGAGAAGACATATCTGTTCTTCTCTCTGGTTACGCCCTTCTGGCAACCCCCATGCTGCCTTCTCCACCTCTCGCATCTCCTCCTGCTGGACCAGGGATGCTGACACCTGTTGAGGCTAGAACCCGGCTCCTGTAGTGTGAGGACCAGAAGGGGCGCTGACGGGGAAGGGGAGTGTCACGCACCAGCTCTGTCGTTTGGAGTGCATTTCTGAATGGCGCCCCTCCTTGGAGTCCTTCCCGCCCAAGTGTAGCCCTCAGTGGGGAGCCTGCTGGAGCTCTGCCATGAAATTCCAGGGACGAGGCTCAGCCCCACTGGTTTCCCCTTTCCCCCACTTTGCCACACCCCCTCTGTATACACACTTACCCACACATTCACACTCACAGGGAAGCACACACACATGAAACAAGTCAAACTTGTTTGAGCCAGCATACCGTGGGGATGAGACAAGATCTGTGGTAGCCCTGGCCTTGAGGAAGTGAATCAGTGATGGCTGAGCAGGGAAGCCAGGCCCTCTTCTCGATTGGGCGCTCAGGGCTCCTCGCTCCAAGCTTAGATAAGAGTGGCTCATGTTGTTAGTGGGGCATGAAATCCATTGACTGAGCTGCAGCCAGCAATTTTTTTAAAGAAATAGGAAAGAAAAGAACTTCCGGTCCAAACCTCCCAAGGCCATAGATACTGTTTCCCAGACTTGTCATCCATGAATCACTGTCCCAGTTTTTTTCCAAATTGGCATATGACTTGAGCTATTTAATATTTATCTTTAAGTAGACTCACTTTTTTTTCTTTTACCATTTACTCGCCCCAGGCAATATTACCAGTGAAATCAGGGTTTACATGCACTTTAAAAATAGAGCTATTAAAATAAATGCTCATCCTCCCATCCCCTCAAATCCTGAGCACCGTCAGTGGAGTAAGTATCACACTTTGGAAGACACAAGGAGCAGAGCTTCTTAACCCTGGAGTTCTATGGATCATCTTCTGGGATTGATGGAAGAGATGAAATTGTGTGTAAAACATGCATGGTCGTGCATGTTTCTGGTGAGAGAGCTGCAGCTCTCATCGCAGACCAAGCAGAATCCTTCCCTCACTCCAGACCTGCCACCAAGAGGAAAATAACCGAAAGGGCAGACCATACTCCCCCCGTCTTACACACCCAGACCTTGAGGGGGCCTCCTGTGGGCAGACGTCTGACCATGGCCCTGGAGAAAAGCCCTCTGTTTGGGGAGACCCTAGAGGAAGGCAAGCCCTGACTCCCCAGCCCCTGCTGTTGGGTTAACCCTACCGTCTGAATGTGTGTCGCATCCTAATCCCGCCAGGTGTATCTGTCTCTGAGTGGCTGAGAAGTCCACAGATTCTGCCACGTGTGGCTCTGCCAGGCTTTGGGGGTCCAGCCATTCAGAACTTTGGAGCTTGAGTAATTAAATGGGGATGGACAATAGGGAGGAGATCTAAGTGCAGGAAGACTCGGGGTCCCCACCCCACCCGGGGCTCCGGAACAGCTTGAGCACAGCCCAGCTTGGAATGCCGGTCTGAGCTGAGAATTCAGATAAAAGCTGATGATTGGGAATCTTGCTAAACTCCTCCTACCTGCAGAGTGGAGTAGACGTGAGAAATCTGCTAACGGAAGGGGGCCGAGGTCTGCTTAGCCCACAACAAGGCTTCCTAAGTGGGCCTGCCTGGCCAATCAGCAGCCACCGTCCTTTGCTACCTGCCAGGGACTTGTGAGCCCTGGCCTGCTGTGGTGCCAGCTGAGCCTTACCTGGAGGATGAAGCCTGGGCAAGCTGGGAGAGGGCCAGGGACCCAAGTCATTGTGGTTCCATGTGACACAGGGTAAACACAGGCTCCAAGAGTGCCCCCTGGTGTCACCTCAGAATTCAGTGATTGAAGGGGCTTGGAGACCCAAATTAGGGCCAAGGTTGGAAATTAGGACTCTGTGGGGGAAATAAAAAGAAATAGACAGGAATCTCAGAAACACCTGAGGGTAATCATTTCTGGAAACATTCCCAGCAAAGAACCCAAATTGATGCCTGAGCAGCATCCATCATCTTCCCTTTCCTTATTTATTTATCTTAAGACACACACTCACTGTTGGTCCATATGGCGTCTTCATTTATCTAGACAGACAGGAAATAAGCGTCCTGTTCTCTCTGAAACCCACCACGGCACTGAAAGTACCCTTGCCAGGGCCATTGGGACCTTCACCTGGCTAAGCCTGGTGGTCGGTTTTCACCTGGCCTGGCAGCAACTCTCGACATGGCGATCGCGCCCTTCTGCTTGACACACTGTCCTCAGCTGGTTTCTGGATACCTCGCCCCTTTGGTTTTCTATTGCTGCTGTAACAAATTACCACAGACTCAGTGACTTAAAGCAACATACATCTATTCTCTTGTGTTTCTGGAGGGTCAGAAGTCAGAAATGAATTGGCAGGGCAGCCTTCCTTCTAGAGGCTCTAGGGGAGAATGTTTCCTCACTTTTTCCAGCTTTTAGAGGTTGCCTTTGTTCCCTGGCTCCTGGCCCCCAGCCAGCAGTCACATTGCTCTGACCTCTGCTCTCCTGTCCCTTCTCGTTCTCGGACTCTGATTCTCCTGCCTCCATCTTTCACTTATAAGGAACCCTGTGATTACACTGTGCTCCCATCCGCCCGCCCCCCCCAGCAGATATCCAGGATCATCTCCTCATCACAAAGTCTTTAATTTAATCACACCTGCAAAGCCCTCTGTGCCATGTAAAGTATCATAGTCACGGGTTCCAGGTATTGGGACGTAGATTTTGAAGGGGGGGGGGGTGCGTTATCCCGCCTACTTCACCCCTTATACCCCTGGTCGTTACGGCTCAGTCTCCACTGCTAGTTTCTCTTGCTCCTTATTTCCCAGAAAAGTCACACAGTGTGTCACACACTGTGCAGCTCTGCTGCACAGCTTTCACCCAATACTACGTCTGGGAGATGATCTGTGTTTTTCAACTGTCTCCTTTCCTTGCTCTGTCCTAGAGAATCCAGAGGCTGTAGAGGGGAAAATGGGGGATAATTGGAAAAAACCAGAGCCGGTGGCTGGGACAAACCCCGTGCCGATCCTCATGAGCCTCCGTAGCCTTCCTTCCAGGACGCCTACCCACTACTACCCTACCTTGGCCAGAGCTGTGTTATGCTCATTATTGCAGCAGTCTCCTGGGCAGGTCTCTCCCTGCCAACACTTCCTTCAGCCCATTGCCTTGTGAAGCTTTCCAAAGAGCATGTGGTTTTGTTACAGCGGGATTCCTAAATCTCCAGTGGCTCCCGATTGCCACATCCTTTAAGTCCGTCTCAAACTCTATTTCTTCCACAGAGATTCTCCTTATCTCCCCATCTAGAACTGGGTTTTTCCTTCTCCCAAACTCTCCTAGCACTTGGCCTCTCCCTACATTACAGCATTCAAAACGTTCTTCCTTATTCACTGTGTTTTCACTACGTGTCTTATCTTCTCTACTAAACTGTAAACTCTCCGAAGACTGGAATTGCCTGATTCATCTGGGTTTCCCTAGGCGACAATAGCACACTGGTGCCTGCCAACAGGAAGTGACAAATGTCTGAATAAATGAATGAATGAGCTGCTTGGACAACTGATACGTGTACCAGATTGAAAAGGAAAGTGGTGATATTAGCACGCACAAGATACTTCAAGTAGTAAGATGTTAAAAAAACAAAACAAAACCAGAAACAAACCTCTTTCCAGTTTCTTCTTTGTTAGCTAAAAGGGTTGGGAGTTGATGGAAAGGATGGAGGACTATCAAGCGAATCACTCATTTCTGCCTTGGCCCTCAGTTTTTTGCGGCCAGAAAGAGTTGGCAAAACATCTTCCATACCAGGCTACTGAAGTTTATCCCTGCCCGTGAGTCCCCTGCAAGGTTAGAAGTGAAATTAACCATAGAAAATGCCAGTTGAGAGCCCTCCTTGCTCTCAGGGCTGTGACCCGACCCCATGTGTCTGTAAGTGTCTGGATGATGTGCATAGGCAGGACCCAGGTTCCTGGGTTTCCAGTTCTCTTTACTCTTTCCTGTTGTCTTTTCATGCAAAATTCTCTAAAGCGTGTCATCTCCGAATGGTGATTCTCAATCTTCTCTAATTGCTGCTCATCTAAGATGGGCAGAAGATTCTAACGACGGTTTCCCCACCTGCTCTTGCCCTCTGATGGAAAACAAACTCAGTCATGATAACAAGACTGGGGGAACAACAAAATTGATGCTAGCAACAGCCATAAAGTTATCACTGAGAAATAGAAACCTCACACTCAGGATTTGTTGTTATGAAGCATTGCCCTAAAACATAATTATTCAAATGCTTTGTTTTCTGACTTCGATGGTATTTATATTGCAAGGTGTTAAAATAGCAGTACCAGATAAGCAAATTTGGGGGGATGTGTTTCGAACTATGATGCATACAGAACTGTCTTAAGGTCCTGTTAGAGGAAAGCTAGTAGCCAAAAATCCCTTTGATGGAAGTACATGTGACTACACACTTAGAGTGAACCATGTAATCTACCGCAAACGTGGTTGATAATTACCTAAGTGAATTAGTCAGTTTCTCCTTTAAAACAAATAGAATTTAAAGGGAGTAGAGTTCTAGTTCTGTACGTTCTTCTATGCCCAGCAGAACCTTTTCAACATTGCTTAGCATTGCATGATGCTTACCTTTCCCACTGGAAAATGGAATTAGAGATTTTAGGGATCTCTAGTAATGGCTAGCTTTGTTTTATAAATCCCAAATGTTAATAGTCCTAGGATTAAAGGTCACTTAAAGTGAATCTACTTTAAATGAAGACCAAAATTTCATAGAAAATGGACCAAGTGGTTGAGAGAAGGAAATTGATTCTCTTTAAAAATGAAACTGAAAAGTTTTTTTTGTTGTTTGCTTTAGTTTATTTTAATCTGACAGCAAAGGAATTCCCTGGCGGTCCAGTGGTTAGGACTCTGTGCTTGCACTGCAAGGGACACGGGTTTGATCCCTGGTCGGGCAACTAAGATCCTGCAAGCCCCGTGGCACAGCCAAAAAAAAAAAATGACAGTAAAATTAAGATTGCACTTGGGTGCTGATTCTTAAATTGAGCAAATAATGAATCAAGTAGTGTTGTTTTGCGCATGTGTCGTTTTTCTGACAAAAACATATGAAAGCACATTGTGACATTCTAAACTTTGCATTGGCGGTTCACAGTGTGATCATAAAGGTCATTTTAGAGACTTCCCTGGTGCTGCAGTGGTTAAGAATCCACCTACCAACGCAGGGGACACGGGATTGATCACTGCTCTGGGAAGATCCCACATGCAGCGGAGCAACTAAGCCCATGCGCCACAACTACTGAGCCCGTGAGCCACAACTACTGCAGCCCACGTGCCTAGAGCCCATGCTCCGCAACAAGAGAAGCCACCGCAATGAGAAGCCCGCGCACCGCAACAAAGAGTAGCCCCTGCTACTCACCACAACTAGAGAAAGTCCGTGTGCAGCAACGAAGACCCAATGCAGCCAAAATTTTAAAAATTTTTAAAAAAGGTCATTTTAGCAAGAGTATTTAAGGGCTAAGGATCTCTTTTGATCCTTTAATAAACAAGTCCTCCTCTTTTGAAGGGCCTCATCCTTCGTTGATTGCCTGTGTTTCAGTGTTAAACAGCCTGACTTTGCCAGATCCTTATTTGGCAGTGGAACTGTAACTAAAACAGTTTTGTCTCACTTTCATTGACTTCATGAAATTTTCTAAGTTTTTGCATTGATTTTGAATTTTCACTTTGCAGTCAGTTTGCATTTTGTTATATTGTATACTGTCAGACGGTAGTAACCCCAGCCATCACTTTGTTCCTCCTTTTCTCTATTGTGATAATTACCCGTGAACATAGTTCATACAAAAATTTAAATCATTAAAAGTAATGTGCAAAAAAAAATATTGAGTACCCCTCTCAACCTAGTCCCTGTGTAAACACTACCAACAATTTCTTATGTGGCCTCAGAGAAACACATATATTATTCTATTTCCCACATGAAGGAGTTGTATGGTACAGGCTGCTTGGCAACTTGCAGCTTTTTTCACCTAATGACATGTTTTGTACTTCCTTCCACATCAGCAATAAAAGTTTTCTTTATTCTCTCTTCCAGTCCAAGAGCATGGGATATCTTTCCATTTCTTTGAATCCTCTTTGATTTCCTTTATTTAATTTATTTATTTATGTTTCAGTTGGGTCTTCACTGCTGCGCTCAGGCTTTCTCTAGTTGCGTTGAGTGGGGGCTACTCTTCGTTGTGGTGCGCGGGCTTCTCATTGCAGTGACTTCTCTCGTGGCGGAGCACGGGCTCTAGGTGCACGGGCTCAGTAGTTGTGGCTCACTGGCTCTAGAGCGCAGGCTCAGTAATTGTGGTGCACGGGCTTAGTTGCTCCGTGGCACGTGAGATCTTCCTGGACCAGGATTGAACCCACATCCCCAGCACTGGCAGGCAGATTCTTAACCACTGCACCACCAGGGAAGTCCCTTGATTTCCTTTATTAATGTTTTAGTTCTCAGCATATAAGTCTTTCACCTCCTTGGTCAGGTTTATTCCTAGGTATTTTTGGGGGGTGGGGTGATTTTAAAAGTTATTGTTTTTTTACATTCCCTTTCTTATATTTCATTGTTAATGTAGAAAAATGCAACTGATTTCTGAATATTAATCTTGTTTCCTGCTACTTTGCTGAATTCATTTATTAGATCTAGTAGTTTTTGTGTGGAGTGCTTAGGGTTTTCTATATATAGTATCATGTCATCTGCGTATAATGACAGTTTTACCTCTTCCCTTCCAATTTGGATACCTTTTATTTCTTTTTCTTCTCTGATTGCTGTGGTTAGGACTTCCAATACTATGTTAAATAGAAGTGGTGACAGTGGGCATCCTTGTCTTGTTCCAGATTTTAGTGGGAAGGTTTTCAGCTTTTCACTGTTGAGTATTATATTGGCTGTGCGTTTGTCATGAGTGGCTTTTATTATGTTGAGCTATGTTCCCTCTGTACCCACTTTGGTGAGAGTTTTTATCATGAATCGATGTTGAATTTTGTCAAATGCTTTCTCTGCATCTATTGAGATGGTCATGTGGTTTTTGACTTTTCTTTTGTTTATGTGGTGTATTACATTGATTGATTTGCATATGTTGAACCATCCTTGTGAACTTGGGATGAATCCCACTTGGTCGTGGTGTATGATTACTGCGCCACCAGGGAAGCCCATATGATCTTTTTTATATGTTGTTGGATTCGGTTTGCTAATATTTTGTTGAGAATTTTTGCATCTATATTCATCAAAGATATTGGTCTGTAATTTTCTTTTTTGGTGGTATCTTTTCTGGTTTTGGTATCAGTGTGAAGGTGGCTTAAGAGACTGTCTTTGGGAGTGTTCCCTCCTCTTCAGTCTTTTGGAAGAGTTTGAGAAGAATCAGTATAAGTTCTTCTTTGTTTGTTTGGTAGAATTCTCCTGTGAAGCTATCTGGTCCTGGACTTTTTTTGTAGGGAGTTTTTTTCATTACAGGTTCTATTTCACATCTAGTGACCGGTCTCTTCAAATTATCTATTTCCTCTTGATTCAGTTTTGGTGGGCTGTATGTTTTTAGAAGGTTGTCCATTTCTTCTAGGTTGTCAACATTCTTTCTGGTAGCTGTCCCTATTGATGTTTTTCCCTATTATATCAATGCTACAAGAAGCATCCTTACATAATCATTTTGCACACATATGCAAATAATTTGTAATATAGAGTCCTAGATGTGAAATTTCTGGATCAAAATGATATCCATTTTGTATTTTGATGGATATTGCCAAATTGCCCTCTAAAAAGGTTGTAGCAATTAAAACTCCCTCCAAAAGCGTACAAGAATGCCTGTTCCTTCACACCCTCACCAATGCTGTGTACTACCAGTATTTTTAATCTTTGCCGATGGGTGAAAAAAATTGCTCCCTGTTCAAATTTTCATTTATATGAATTATGAGAGAGTGAGTGTCTTTTTATACATTTCTAAATTATTTGCACCTTTTTGGTAAACTGCATGTTCAGGTCCTTTGTCCATCTGTACTGGATAGTTGATCTTTTTCTATTGATTTTTATTACTCTTTATATATAAAGAATATTAGCCTATTTTCCGTCATACATAATGCTACTTGTCTTCCAGCTCTCATTTGTCTTTTGGCTTGTTTAATTTTTTTTTTCTCCATTTAAACCTTTCAGTTTTCCATGTAGTAAGAGCTGTCATCTTATCATTCTTAGAAAGACCACCTCTACTTTATGATTTTATATATAAAAGCAAGCAAAAAATATTTTGTATCCTGCTCATAGTTTTAATTTCCTTAATGATTCTGTTGTTGTTTGTTTGTTTTTGCTTAAATGTTTTATCTACCTGGATTTTTTTTTTTTGGTGTAAAGAACAAAACAGAGATTATTTTAGGTTTATATTTTTCCAAGTGACCAACTGGTTATCCCAGTAGATTTATGGAATAAGCTATCTTTTCTCACTGATTTAAAACAAAAACAAAAACCTTTATCACACATCAAACATTCACAGATATATTTTGGTCTATTCTTGGACTCTATGCTCTACTAATGAAATCACTCATTTTCTTATTAGGTTTTAGCCATTCGGGTTTTTTTCCCCTTTCCTCCTTCTGTTCCATTCCATCCCGCTCCCACCTGCTCCACTAGAGAAAGCAAAGGGCAGGACGAGAGCTGAGCATCAATTCTGGACCATGTTGCCAGCCTTGGGGAAATACAGTCAAGTCTGACTTTCAGGGGCTGTGGCTGCCCAGCACGCCCTGACCCTGATGTCGTGGCTGGAGCAGGGAGGAAGTGGCTCAGGGAAGCTCACACAGGCTGCAGCCGCAGTCTGAAAGCCCATGGGAAGTGGGGGGGGCGGGGTGCGCAGTGGCTGTGGAATGGTAGTGATTTCAGCAGGGAATGCAAGGATAAGGAGGGGTGTGGAGGGAATGTCTGGAGGCAGCCTCGCCGCTGGAACTCAGCATGGGGGCGGGGCCCGTGTACCTTTCCTGCTTTGTGTCCACAGCTTGTAGTTGGAGGAGGGGCCTACATGTCAAGTTCTATGTGTGTATGAACAGGGGAGGCTAGGAGAGCCGGGAAGGAGCCCTATCAGGGAAACTGGCACCTCTCTTGTAAAGCCCTGTAAATCTAAAACTTCTTGTCCCTCTGGTCAAGGGAACTGAATATTTATCCCCCTCTACCTTCCTTTCATCAAAATCAAATGAGGCCTTACTAAAAATAGATTCCTGGGACTTTCTGGGACGGTGGAAATGTCCTACATCTTGATGTGGGCATTGGCTGCAAGGAGGCATATAATTGTCAAAACATATCAAACAATACACTTAAGATTGGTAATTTTTTACTATATGAAGTTTATACCCAATTTTTCTAAAGGAGGCAAATAAATTTAACACATATTTAGTAATTGCTTCTAAAGATATGACCTCATGATTGCAAGCGTTAGATGTTGGTATACACCAGCCTTTAAAAATTGCTTTTCTGGGGCTTCCCTGGTGGCGCAGTGGTTGCGCATCCGCCTGCCGATGCAGGGGAACCGGGTTCGCGCCCCGGTCTGGGAGGATCCCACGTGCCGCGGAGCGGCTGGGCCCGTGAGCCGTGGACGCTGGGCCTGCGCGTCCGGAGCCTGCGCTCCGCGACGGGAGAGGCCACAACAGAGGGAGGCCCGCATACCACAAAAAATAAAAATTGCTTTTTTTTTTTTTAAATCATTTTACCATTGAGTAGTGTTGTCTGAAGTTCTATCAACTAGAGATTAGAAATCTTAGCTCAATTAAAGCATGAAAACTCTGACAGGTTAAAAGGGTTGTCTCTGGTCATTCAGATCTTAATGTCAATCACATAAATCAGGTTTTTTTCCTGCTAGAACTGGGCAGAATTGGAGCACACTGAGGGAATGCTGGTTTGGATTTTGTGGTGAGGAGATGGCTTTGGAGAAAGGCCCTGGGAAGCAGGGAGGTCCCAGTGTGGTGTTGTTTAGGTAATAGGAGCATACTGTGATGTAGGGACTGGGTTTCCAAGAGCCTTGGGGGAGGGCAGTGAGGCTAGCTGGTAGGGAGGTGCAAGGATCAACATTTTACTTAGGACTGTCCACATACTGTGAGGCACTTCTTTGTCCTCTGATCTTCTTCCTCTTTCAGACATACACAGAATACCACAGAAGTGGAATCACACAGTATATACAGGCAGACCTTGTTTTATTGCAATTCACTTTGTTGCACTTAGCAGATACTGCATTTTTTTTTTTTAACTGAAGGTTTGTGGCAACCCTGTGTCAAGCAAGTCTATTGGTGCCGTTTTTTTTTTGTTTTTTTTTTTTTTTGTGGTATGCGGGCCTCCCTCTGCTGTGGCCTCTCCCGTCGCGGAGCACAGGCTCCGGACGCGCAGGCCCAGCGGCCACGGCCCACGGGCCCAGCCGCTCCGCGGCATGTGGGATCCTCCCAGACCGGGGCGCGAACCCGGTTCCCCTGCATCGGCAGGCGGACGCGCAACCACTGCGCCACCAGGGAAGCCCAATTGGTGCCGTTTTTCCAACAGAATTTGCTCACTTTGTGTCTCCGTGTCGCATTCTGGTAATTCTTACAATATTTCAAACCCTCTTACAGCAAAAAGGTAATAACTCACTGAAGGCTCAGGTGATGGTTAGCATTTTTTAGCAATAAGGTATTTTTTCATTAAGGTATGTACCGAAAGTGCTTTGAAAAAGAAAGAGTAGAATGTGAATGGTAGGATCTAGGTAGTAGGGATACAGGTATTCACAGTGAGATTCTTTCACCTTGGCTGCATGTTTAAATTGTTTCATAATAAAAAGTTGGAAAAATACTGGGTAGTTACATCATGGACATCACTCCCAAATATGTTCTTAAAGGATGAGTGGGAAAATAAAACAAGGTAACAGCACATGAATGGTTACGTGTAACAGGGCATCACATTTCTAGTGATATTGTATTAGTTTCCTAGAGCAGCTGTAACAAAATACCACAGAGTGGGTACTTAAAGTAACAGGAATTTACTCTCACCATTCTAGATGCTAGAAGTCTGAAAGCAAGGAGTTGGCAAGGTTGGTTCCTTCTGGAGGCTGTAAGGGAAAATCTGTTCCTTGCCTCTTTCCTAGCTTCTGGTGGGGCCGGCAATGCTTGGTGTTCCTTGGCTTGTGGATACATCACTCCAGTCTCTGCAACCATCTGCACAAAAGCATTCTTCCCTGTGTCTCTGCATCTGTGTCTCCAAATTTCCCCTCTTCTTACTAGGACACCAGTCATATTGGACTCAGAGCCCACCCTCACTCAGTATGACCTCATGATAACATGATCAGTGCAAAGACACTATGTCCAAAAAAAGTCACATTCACAAGGTTCTGGGTGGACATGAATTTGGCAGGGGTGGGGTGCAGAGAGATACTATTCCTCCCAATACAGATATCGTTAAACAACTTCTGCCACTCAAATAACCTAGAAGGAAGTGAATGTGATAGGCACTGGAGAACTGCGTTATATTTCAGAAAAATGGCTCTAGTAGCAACAGAGATTCTAATATTTTAAGATTTGTGTGAAAAGTTTGATGTTTCACTGGGGGTGAAAAAATAGACATAAAACTAAATTAGAGAATTAATTGCCTTAAGGAGATATATATATATATATATATATATATATATATTTCATATTCTTGGGCCATTCCCCAAATCTACAAAATCAGAATCTCTGAAGGCAAGACCCCGGAAATCTGTACTTTTAACAAGCTCTCTGTGTGCCTCAGAAGCAACATAAAGTTTGCAACCCCCTGTCCTAGAAGGCTAAGGACAGAGGGAAAATGGAGATGGAAAAGCTGGAGTCACTGAAAGTGGCTCAGTTGGTAGATCTCTTGGAATTACTGAAGAATCAGCGTCCCCAAGCTCCCAGAGTGGAGCTTAGTGCAGAGCAGTTGTGTGGTGGGCGCTGAATTGGCAGCGCATCCTATTCCCCTCCAGGAGCGAGGAGGAGCCGGGGATCTGCAGCTCTGGGTCTAGCTCTGGGTTTTACCGGCTATGTGACATCTCATGAGTCACTAAACCTCTCTTGGCCTTGACTTCCTTATTCCTTACATCACTACAGGATTTTCTGCGGCTTCAATGACATCATGTGAGCTCTGTAAGAGAGAACATGTAGATTAAACTGAGATAGATGATTACGAGCCCCTTTAGCCCCAGCTTCTGCTAAGAAAAGGCAGATTCTTGTTAGGTGGTGAGGGATGGATGCTTTTAGGATCTGAGTTGCTATGTGCTCAGACTCTCTTGGGTGAGACCACTTACCCCCTCGAGGAGCTGGAGAGTGGTGACATTCAGTCTCTCAGAGTTACCCCTCCCTCCATCTAGGGCATGTGGGGTCTGCACCAACCTGCTGTCCTCCTTCTGTCTTCACCTGGACAAGTACAATGTTGGACTGGGGACATGCGCCCTGGTCAGGGACAGTTGGTCTCTGAAACAGAGGCTGGCGACTGCCCCAGTTGTCCCAGGGGCTTGCAGGGCTGCCTCTTTCTCCCCACCATTCCTTCCTCTATTCACCTGCAAACAGAGTAGATATAGTCTCATCATGCCCAGACCAAGCTCGATGCTGGGGATAAAAAGACAACTGATCGCTGCCCTCGTGGGGGGTACCTACCAGTAGACAGAGGGAGATAGATAGGACAATTACAGGTGGTGGCAAGAGCTGTAACAGAATATATTTTAGATACATAGATAGATAGACAGGGAGACAGAAAATATATTTTAGATCAGGGGGCTGTGACAGAGTGACAGCTGCAGCTTCTGATGGGGATGGTCAGGGAAGGCTTCTCTGGGGAACTGACATATGATGAATGCAAAGGAGCTGTCATAAGAACTGGGTGAAAAAGCATTCTCGGCAGAGGAACAGCAAGCACTAAGGTCCTGGGGTCTGGCAGGATTTGTGACATCAGGTATCCAAAAGGCGGCTCTGCTGTTGCTGGAGTGTTGTGGGCGACGGGGAGTGTGGTGTGGGCTGAAGTGGGGAGTAAGCAGGAGCCCTACCTCAGCGGGGCTCACAGGTCATTGTAAGGGGCTTAGATTTTACTCTGAGAACAAGGGGCTGGAGGACTTGAAGCGGAACACTGACAAAGTTGGTCTATAGTTTATTAGATCATTCTGGCTGCCATGTGGATGGTACCTTGAAGGGAGTCAAGAGTGGAAACAGGGAGCTTCCCTGGTGGCACAGTGGTTAAGAATCCCCCTGCCGAGGCAGGGGACACGGGTTCAAGCCCTGGTCCGGGAAGATCTCACATGCCACGGAGCAACTAAGCCCATGCGCCACAACTACTAAGCCTACATGCCACAACTACTGAGGCCACATGCCACAACTGCTGTGGCCCGCGCACCTAGAGCCTGTGCTCCACAACAGCAGAGGCCACCGCGATGAGAGGCCCACGCACCACAATGGAGAGTAGCCCCCGCTCGCCGCAGCTAGGGAGAGCCCACGTGCAGCAACAAAGACCCAACACAGCCAAAAATTAATTAATTAACTAATTAATTAATTATTAATTTTAAAAGAGTGGAAACAGGAAGAGAGCTAAGAGGCCATCACTGTTGTCCAGATGAGAAAAAGAGGTGGCCTGGACTGGGAGGCCATTGGGGCAGAGGGAAGTAGATAGAAATTGGAAGTGTCTTGCTGAGGGATTAAACATTGGGAGTGAGGGAAGAGAGGAGTTGAAAGTGACATCAAGGTTTTGACCTGAGCAATTAGGTGGTTTGATTTGTGGAATGATGAATACTGGGACGGGGGTCCATGCTTTGGGATGGGACAATTAAAGTGCACTAGGACCCTATTAGGTTTGAGATGCCCAGGAAACACCCAGGTAGAGATTTCAAATACTAGTTGAATATATGAGTCCAGAACTCTGGTGTCCAATATGGTAGCCACTAGGTACATGTGGCAATTTAATTTTAAGTTAAATAAATAAAAATTCAGTTCCTCAGTCACACTAGCTACATTTCAAGTGCTCAGTAGACATATGTGGCTAGTGACTACTCTATTGGACAGGACAGATCTAGAACATTTCCATCATTGCAGAAAGTCCTCTTGGGCAAAAAAGCGTTGGTCTGAGCTGTGGCCCAGAGTCACAAGGCATTTCTGTCTAGGATAGTGGCATCCTACTCTGGTGATTTGGGGCCAGAAAGCTGGTGTCCCTGCATCCTTCTCAAATGACTCCTTGCTCTCTCTCTACATGATCACACCATATCGTGTATTCAGTGATGTCCCTGACACGTGGCCATGTCAGAGAGGCACTGGCCACCGAGAAGGACAGGTTGCCTTGAGGCTGATCAAGGACATCATCCCCTGGGGCTGAGTATCATTAGAGTGATGAGTATAAACACATGAGCATAAAACGTGGAGTGTAGGCTATTACTCATGAGGAGGTACCAGTTCTAGGGCTCACTGTGTCGACTTGGCTAGTTTGAGAAATGTGCAGTGGATTTGGAAGTTGTCAGGATAAATGAGGGTGGAAAAGAAGACAGGTTTAGAGTTCAACAGTCTTATGTTCTCGAACTAACTGTGTCACTGCATGTAAGCCAGTCAACCTCTTGAACATCAACTTCCTCAGCAACAAATGGGAGAAGATTCCATGCCTGAGCAGGGAGAGGGGGAAATTGCTTGAATAAGTAAAAAGAAGTAGTGGGTGTAAGACAGGTTGTTTTTTTGTTGTTGTTTTTATTGTTTTCTTTACAAAACAGTTCAGTGACTTTTACTGTTTCTGGCAATATAATCATTTGCCATTCTGTAAACAAAGAGAGCAACAGTATTTTTCTTTCTTAAATTATTAGATTACAAAAGGCACATTTAGGAATCTTGTCTCTGGAATAGTGATATATGAGGTTATTTGTAAATCAATGGTCTTGTTTCTCCTTTAATAAAACAGCAAAATAGTATTTTGAGATTAATCCTTACAGACGGAGTGTTACATCTGAAATTGGTCTTTTTATAGAAGTTGGGTCAGTCAGGAGATAATATATTTTAGGTGGCTTAAGTCTTCCCTGTGGATAGCGCATTGTGTAAGCCCACCTGAGGTGTCTTGAGGTCTAAGACTTGAGGGAGCACAGACTAGAAATGTCCCGTGGAATCTGCAGAAGGCGAGACCTTGAGGAGCTCATTTCCTGCAGTTGCTGGTGCTGCTCGTCAGAGTTGAAGCTCTGGTCCCACCCGTCCCACCACTGCAGGCGAGGCAGGGTTTTGTAAGGCAGGACCAAGGAGGTGAGCCTCAGAGAGCTCCCCGGGTCCCCCCGACCATGCCCAGGTCAACCTCCCCAGCCCAGGCTCCCAGAGAGAGTTTTCCCCTCAGACTGTTCCAAATCCCCGAGTTCGGCTTTCACTGGGAAAAAACTGTGTCCACTTGAGTCTTGGTGACTTCCTGGAAATGGTGCCCTCATCTAAGGTTAGAGGCTAGAGCAGAAGGGATCTGCCTGGATACAGATGGTCCATGGCAGGATTTGGTAGAGAATCAAGTTAGTAGCCTGAAGACTTGTGGAGTGCTATGGCGAGTTTTGAGTGGTAATTTAACTATTTTCAATCCACTGGCCCCCTTTTCTGATGTCTTGGGATGCCCACCTAAGCTGGCTCCTGCTTCTGGTGACAAGGTCGCTGGTGATGTCATCCAAGGGGGCTCATTTCATGAGTAAGAGCGATGCTGGGTCCACAGCAAACTGACGTCAAGGACCCGGGAGGCTGGGAATGTCTTGTCCACATCTCCACGTCTTCTGAGAGAGAGGTGTGGGGCACACCTCGGGTACAAGTTTCCTATTCCTACTCATTTTCTCTTTTCCTGTCATCTTCCTACCATGAATACAGGGAGAGTGGCTGGCAGAGCTATCTGCCTTGCAGTGACTGGGCGAGTGGGACGTGGGTGTGCTTTGGGAGTTCTGTGGCTTGTCATTTGCCAGGCATGGATTTTGTTTCGGTTTGGGTTTTGTGCACGTCAGGGGTTTATTTTAAACGTTTTAAGGCTTGGATAGGCCACAGGACCTGGCTGGGCCTGGCTTCTGATTTGGACCTCATCACACAGCAGCTTATTGGAGACGGAAGCAAGCAGGTCCTGCCGCCTTCATTTTCGCCCCATGTTTCTGGATGCAGAAAACAACCAGCTCCAGGGAGGCTGCTCCCTGGGGGGGCCGGGGGTGGGCTTGTCAACACTGGCTTCTCCCCAGGGAAGCCTCTTGGTGCGGTTACGGTCCTCCTCCTTCCGGGGCCTGCCTGGGCCACGTGCGACCCAGGTATCCTGAGACACGTGGGCCTCTGGGCCTCCGTGGGAGGGGGGCAGCTGGACACAGGGCCTGGGGCACCGTCTCATTTCAGAAGAAGGGTTTTCAGGCCGAACCCAGGCCATGGGATAAAAGGCCATCTGTCTGTCCCTTGGTGCCCAGCCCCGGCTTTCCCAAACAACATTCCTTTATGCCGGCTCCCCCGCCTCCTGCAGCCCCCGCCCCGCTGCACACAGCCTCCTTTCACCGCCTCTGCGGTCGGCTTGTTTGTTGGCCGTGCAGAGGGCAGGCTTTTTGTTGTTCTCTTTTCTCTCCCCCTCATGCACCATCCAAGCACACCCTCTCTGGGGACGGTCTGGGGCACTAGAGAGGGGCTTGGGGGCTCAGGGCGGGGGCTTGGAGCATCCCGGTGAGTCCTCCCGGAGGGGATAGAAGAGGATGTGGGAAGGAGCTCGGCGGGGACAGCCCTGGAAGTGGATTCCTGGCTGGCTCTCCCAGCAACTGTTTGCGAGTCCTTCAATCAGTGACTTGGTCCCTCTGTGCCTCCGTTTCCCTCATCCAGGGAACACGTCCTCAGGGAGAATTGTGTTGATCCCGATGAGATGTTGGCCACACGTGCAGGTGGTAATGGCACTCACTGTGGAGGTGGCGCAGCTGTCCCGGAAGCCTTGTGGCTGGGTGGGGGGTGGGGAACGCCAAGTAGGCCAAGGTTTGCGCTAAAGGGGGTCGCGGTGCACCGGACCTCCCCCCACCCCAGTTCAGCCTGCCTCCCCAACACAGTGCTTCCAGGTGCTGGAGAGTGACTTCCCAGGCCCTGAAGAAGGGGAGCAAGGCCACCCCTGGCTGCTAGACAGGGAACGGTGGGCTGGGGAGGGAGGTATAGGAAGTCCCCTACATACGAACGAGTTCCGTTCCAAGTGCACGTTCGTAAGTCCGATTTGTTCATGAGTCCAACAAAGTTAGGTAGGTACCCAACTAACACAATCGGCTCTATAGTATTTACTGTAATAGGTTTATAATACTTCTCACACAGATAATACATAAAAAACAAACACAAAAAATAAAGACAACATTTTAAATCTTTCAGTACAGTACCTTGAAAAGTACAGTAGTACAGCACAACAGCTGGCATACTGGGGCTGGCATCGAGGGAACAGGCAAGAAGAGTTACTGACTGGAGGAGGGAGAGGAGGAAGGGTTTTCAGGCCGAACCCAGGCCATGGGATAAAAGGCCATCTGTCTGTCCCTTGGTGCCCAGCCCCGGCTTTCCCAAACAACATTCCTTTATGCCGGCTCCCCCGCCTCCTGCAGCCCCCGCCCCGCTGCACACAGCCTCCTTTCACCGCCTCTGCGGTCGGCTTGTTTGTTGGCCGTGCAGAGGGCAGGCTTTTTGTTGTTCTCTTTTCTCTCCCCCTCATGCACCATCCAAGCACACCCTCTCTGGGGACGGTCTGGGGCACTAGAGAGGGGCTTGGGGGCTCAGGGCGGGGGCTTGGAGCATCCCGGTGAGTCCTCCCGGAGGGGATAGAAGAGGATGTGGGAAGGAGCTCGGCGGGGACAGCCCTGGAAGTGGATTCCTGGCTGGCTCTCCCAGCAACTGTTTGCGAGTCCTTCAATCAGTGACTTGGTCCCTCTGTGCCTCCGTTTCCCTCATCCAGGGAACACGTCCTCAGGGAGAATTGTGTTGATCCCGATGAGATGTTGGCCACACGTGCAGGTGGTAATGGCACTCACTGTGGAGGTGGCGCAGCTGTCCCGGAAGCCTTGTGGCTGGGTGGGGGGTGGGGAACGCCAAGTAGGCCAAGGTTTGCGCTAAAGGGGGTCGCGGTGCACCGGACCTCCCCCCACCCCAGTTCAGCCTGCCTCCCCAACACAGTGCTTCCAGGTGCTGGAGAGTGACTTCCCAGGCCCTGAAGAAGGGGAGCAAGGCCACCCCTGGCTGCTAGACAGGGAACGGTGGGCTGGGGAGGGAGGTATAGGAAGTCCCCTACATACGAACGAGTTCCGTTCCAAGTGCACGTTCGTAAGTCCGATTTGTTCATGAGTCCAACAAAGTTAGGTAGGTACCCAACTAACACAATCGGCTCTATAGTATTTACTGTAATAGGTTTATAATACTTCTCACACAGATAATACATAAAAAACAAACACAAAAAATAAAGACAACATTTTAAATCTTTCAGTACAGTACCTTGAAAAGTACAGTAGTACAGCACAACAGCTGGCATACTGGGGCTGGCATCGAGGGAACAGGCAAGAAGAGTTACTGACTGGAGGAGGGAGAGGAGGGGGGAGATGGTAGAGCTGAAGGGTCGCCAGCAACAGGAGACGGAGGGCAAGCAGCAGTTTCACTCACGCCTGACGTTGACGGAACACACGTTCGCATCTTTGAAAGTTCGCAACTTGAAGGTTCGTATGTAAGGGACTTGCTGTACTCGAATGCCTACCCCTCCCAGCGCCGTCTGTGTGGGCTGACACCAAGGGCCTGGCAGGAAGGCTGTGCTGATTGCAAGACCCTGGTTTCTGCCGCCTCCTCAGATCTTGTCTCCATATCTCCTTGGACGCCTCTATCATTTGTTCTCGTTCCTGGTTGGATTCCTTCTCCTTCTGTGGCCCTGAGGCAAACCCAGGGGAAACTGGTTCAGCTTGGATTCGTTTGCTAGCGCTGCCATAACAAAGTCCCACAACCTGGGTGGCTTAGGCAACAGAAATTTACGTGTCACAGTTCTGAAGGCTAGCAGTCTGAGATCGAGGTGTGGCAGGCTTGGTTCCTAGCGAGGGCTGTGGGAGAGACTCTGTCCCAGGCCTCTCCCTAGCTCCTGGTACTTCGTTGGCAATCTTTGGCGGTTTGGCACTTGCAGATGCTTCACCCTGATCTCTGCCTCCCTCTTCACATGGTGTTCTCAGTGTGTGTGTCTGTTTCCAAATTTCACCTCTTTATAGGGGCACCGGCCACATTGGATTAGGGCCCACCCTAATCACTTCACCTTAACTAATCACACCTGCAGTGACCCTAGTTCCAAATAAGGTCACGTTCTGATGGACGTGGGGTTAGGACATCAACATAGGAATTTAGAGGTGGGGTGGGCATGCAGAGGATCAAGGCAACCCTCCCTGGAGGGAACATCCTTGGTGCACAGCTGCGTCTCTGCTGCGATTCCCTCACCCTCACGGATTTGTCTCCTTTCCAGACACCACGAGGGGGAAGAGCGCCAGTACAAATCCGCATCCACCACCCGCTTCTGCTTCCTGACCCCCTGCCTCCTCTCGGCTAGGCTGGAGGGAGAAGGAGGCCCGGGTTGCCCTGCGTTGAGCCTTGCTGGGGCTCTGGTCCTCCCAGTGCTGCCCGCCTGTCACCAACCCACTCAGGGCATTGGTACAGCTGGGTGGGTGCACGTGGGCTCCCCGTGGATTCCCTGTTGTGGGAACAGGAGGACAAAACCCTTGCTCTTGCCCGTTCACGCCCATCCTTCTCTGAGGCTGTCCCGGGGGCAGGAGGGCTGCAGCTCACCCAAGCTTTTCAAACTGGCGGACCAAGGGCTGTGTTTGTATTCAGGCAAGTTGGTTTGGCCCACATCGTGTGTTGGTTTTAAACATGAGTCAGATTTTGAAATCTGGAGATTTCACACAGAAATCTAGTTTTCCAGTTTTTCTTAGAAGTCGGAAGGTCTGACAGCACTGGGCCCCATCCTCACCTGACCTGAACCTCAGTCGGGGCTGCCCCCTTTCAACGGGGTGTGACCCCGTCCAGTTTGCTGCAGTCCCCTCCATTCCCCACAGCCTCCCCCATGCCAAGACCCCACGACGATGACCATAGATTACTGCACGTGTTGCGTTTTTTTTTTTCTCTGTACTGCTGTCTCTAGCAAAAGGGCTTCTCATGTTTTTGCTTGTCTTTTGTTTCTTGGAGCCTCGTGTTTTGAGAAAAAGGAGAGTGAGCATCTTTCCTCATAGAAGTAAAGAATATTCCTATGTATTTAGCCAAAAAAATAAATAAATAAAAATAAAATAAAATTTAAAAAGTTTGCGGGGACTTCCCTGGTGGCACAGTGGTTAAGAATCCACCTTCCAGGGCTTCCCTGGTGGCGCAGTGGTTGAGAATCCGCCTGCCGATGCAGGGGATACGGGTTCGTGCCCCGGTCTGGGAAGATCCCGCATGCCGCGGAGCGGCTGGGCCCGTGGGCCATGGCCGCTGAGCCTGCGCGTCCGGAGCCTGTGCTCCGCAACGGGAGAGGCCACAACAGTGAGAGGCCCGCGTACCATTAAAAA
>NC_041230.1:43651684-43666142 GCF_002837175.3 Physeter macrocephalus | reverse complement strand
TGTGCACCTAGAGCCTGTGCTCCACAACAAGAGAAGCCACCGCAATGAGAAGCCCGCGCACCACAACAAAGAGTAGCCCCTGCTCACCAAAACTAGAGAAAGCCCATGCGCAGCAACGAAGACCCAACACAGCCAAAAATAAATAAATAAAAATAAAATTTTTTAAAAAGTTCTCTTCAAAAGAAAAAAAATTTTTTTTTAAAAAGAATATTCCTACGTGTTTAGTCCACAAACAAAATGAGTCTGTATTATGAACCACACTCTGCCTGCTTCATTCATTCAAGGCACCTGCCCATCTTCTGAGGACAGAGCAGGAACTCGAGGTGCCTTTGCCGGAGAGAAGCACTTCTTGTTCCAAGAGGAAGATCCTCAGGTCACAAAGCAAGCTGATGAGGGAGGCTGGTCTAGAACTTTGTCTCTTCATTAAAGCTGAATCTGCAGGGTCTGGAATAGATGGTTGGACCTGGATTCTTCCCCCGAGGGCTACCTCCCTGAGAGACAGGCATGTTGGGGGAACTGGCTGGAACCTCAGCGAGCTGGCAGGGGACAACTCCTGGGTCCTCTGTGAGTTTGGGTCTGAGGGCATTGAACTCAGTGTGAGAGAGGAGGTGGCGGCCAAGGGAGCCCAGGAGAGGGGGCGGTGGTGTCAGCAGGACCATCTCCATGAGACAAGAGCAGTGGCTTGGGCTGACCTGAGAGGACATCATGATTCATTAGCAGCCGGGAACTGGCACTGTACTGGGAGAAAATAGGGCTGGTGCTGCTGTTTCATTGGCTTCTTTCCCTGCAACCTTGAACTGTGGCTGGAGGACCTAAGGAGATCAAAATGCCCTCCTCCCCTCCTCCCCCATATTGCCCAGCATGTCCAGTGGTTCCCAGCTCAGGGTGGGCAGTGCCCGCCTACCTAGTCTCCTTAGCAGGGCACATTGACCTTCTCCCCTCAAGTAGGCATCCTGCCTGCCTGGGCCCCCAGACCCTAAACAGGCCACCATCTACTCAAATATACCATTCAGCACGTATTCAGGTGCTGACCCCATGCCAGCTGCCAGGGACAGAGCAGTGAGCAAGGCAGCAGGGTCTCTACCCTCATGGAGCTTGCATTCTGGCTTGGGAGGCAATCACAGGGAAATGCATAGGAAATCAAGATGCTTTCAGCCCCTGAACTATCGATACTTTGATAGGCTCACCAGCTCCTCCCAAACAGCCTTGGGCCTGACCATAGATGTGCTTCTAGCCAGGTCTCCTGCCTGCCTTCCCAGGATGGAAAGGTCAGCAGGGCTTAAGAGGAGGGGTGGGTCTTCAGCTCCATTCTTGCTACCCTGGGACAATCCTGTGTCCCTCGGGTAGACCCTCTAGGAAAGCAGTCATCTGACACAGGTGGGCTGGACGCCGCATGTCAAGCCACATCCATCAACACTTGGGCTGATTATTCTTGTGAAAGCCATTGTGAATCTGACTACAGAATTACTCACTTCCCTTCTCCAAAGTCTGTAGCTGATGCAATCTGAAGGCAGGACCCAGAACAATTTCCAAAACCTGGAAAAGAGTACATGTATTCTTCACTTGCCGCTGCTTTTTGGTTTTTAAAGGTTTTTGGTTTTCAGGCTTGCTTCCAGGATCAGGAGAGTCTTTTAAATAATGCATTGTGGAAGTTTCCAAGAAACTTTTTTTTAAAAAGTCTTTTAGAGTCTGAGTTATACCCTAGGCCCTAGGAATGACCTTTACACACTTTTGATTCATAGATGGTGTTTGCCCATGGAATTCAAGGGTGAGCCCGGCTCAACCATAAAATAAACACGGGGCAGGGAAGTCTGGAAACCATGGCCCAGATCAGTGTGTGTGGTGTGGCAGCTCCCAGCAGGACTCGGTTCCTGGAACATCCGCCCCCCGGCCCCGGTTCGGATGGGAGCAGCCCCCAAGTGGGAATGGGAGACCTTTTGAAAACTCACAACTAGACCCTAGAAAAAGAGTCAATAAAAGACGCACTAGAGGACACTTCCTTGTACCTGAGGGCATTTCTGCTCCTGGCAGCGCCCATGTGCTGCTTGCTCTGGCTCTCCTTGAAGTCTCCTCCCGTATTGGAGCTGTGTACAGTCTTGTGGTGAATAAACCTGGGCTCCTGCCATGGAGGGCTGTGGTCCCGATGAGGCCACCCAGAAAGCACCTTGGTTCTGTTTCAGTCTGCGATCTATTGGCCAAAAGCCTATCACCCACGACATGACTGCCTGGTGGTTCCAGGACCCTCAAGTTGTGATTAGCTGGGGTGGCAGGAGGACAGGAGGAAACAGCCTTCTCCCGTCCCTTCTTCCTCTCCTTTCCCCACCCTCCGTGGCAGCGCACGGCCCGTGCCAGCCTTCAGACAGGCGCTGGTGCAGGATTCAAGGGCAGCGTCTTGGGAGAGTCCCTGACTGCTCAGGGCTGGGGAAGCAAGCTGGTGAGCCCGGTGCTGGGCAGGAGCCGCTCCCCTTCCTCCTGGCTCTCAGGAAAGAGGCAGAGAGCCACGGGGATCCTCCCTCCATTTCCCTCATTCCACTCGGAATATTTCCAGCTGAACGACAACAACAACAACAAAAAACCCTTGAAAGTTCTGTTTCATTTTCAGCCAACATCTCTCTGTGAAACTGGATTTTTAGTAATTTGTTAAGAAAACCTTGGAACTGGAACAAAGAGAGCGTTTGATCTACTTCCTGTTACACAGAGACTAGAGACCCACACCAACCACAATGAACCAAGAAGACAGTGACGTACAATTAATGCTCACAAAACAAAATTTTAGCTTGTAATTTCTTCTGCATTAATAAATACTTTTAAATAGAACCTTTTTTTTTTAAATCCCCCTGTAAATTTGCCAAATGCCCTTCCTTGGGAAGAACTGCCTTTTATTCTGCAAGCATGTGTTTCCTACCTATTTCTTTCATTTATGAAATGCTGCTGATGATAATTTTTAAGATATTTTTTAATATATGTTTTTTCATGTATTTATTTACTCTTTTATTTTGGCTGCGTTGGGTCTTCGTTGCTGCGCACGGGCTTTCTCTAGTTGAGGCGAGCGGGGGCTACCCTTCATTGCGGTGCGTGGGCTTCTCATTGCAGTGGCTTCTCTTGCTGCAGTTGCAGAGCACGGGCTACAGGCGCGCGGGCTTCAGTACTTGTGGCGCGTGGGCTCAGTAGTTGTGGCTCGCGGGCTCTAGAGCACAGGCTCCGTAGTTGTGGCGCACGGGTTTAGTTGCTCCGCGGCATGTGGGATCTCCCCGGACCAGGGCTCAAACCTGTGTCCATTGCATTGGCAGGCGGATTCCCAACCACTGCACCACCAAGGAAGCCCCTTTTTTAATATTTTTATTTGGCAAAATAAGATGCTGGTAATTTCACGTCAGACTAATGTATTTTCATTTCTGCTCATTCCTATCCTGTGGACTATCCTTGGCCAAAGGGCACTGAGAATATATGGCCCACATTATTGGACTTTGACCCTTGTGTCTGGGTACCACCTCACCCAGCCCGGGGTGGCATTCTAAGATGGTGTGTTCAGTGCCCTGGGCGACCTCTCTCTTCCAAGCAGATGCGCTCACCCCCCATTCTTTATATATTTCCAAGGAGCGTGAGCCTGGCAGAGTTTCAGGGCTCCACCCCGAGCAACACAGCCAGGATCCCCTGAGGTTCCTGCCACATCTCAGGGGTCTGGAGTGTCAGGGGATCGTGGCTGTGTTGCAAAGAGCCAACACTGAAACATGATCCACTCAAGAAATATGAGTGGAGATGTAATATTTTCAAGAGCCCACCCTAGGTAACTTGAAGAGAGGAAACCAGTAGTTTCCTGGCCTGTTAGAATCTATTGTTTGTCCACCATTGGACAGACAAGATCATGGCCCAAACATGCAAAAACCGTAAGAGGCAGGAAATTGTAAATACCAACTGAGGCAGTGGGGACACATGGAAAGTGTGACTTTTTTCAAAGTTGGAAAATGAAGAGCTCATTTCTGGCTAGAATGGTTAGGGAAGAAGTACATGGTTGTCAAGAGAATATTCTGGAGCCCAACTGTGGCTCTACCCCTCATTAGCTGTGGGGCTCCTTCATGCCTTGGCCCTCTCATCTGTCAAGTGGGAATAATAATCATGCCTCCTTCATATGGTTGTTATGAAGATGAAAGGGCTGGGCACATGGTAGGCCTTTGTGAATATTAACCGTTGTCATCATGCTAGATAGGTTGACATTTGAGAAGAAAAACGCGAGGCATGTTTAGAAAATGGCAAGTCGTCCTTACCGGTGAGAGGGAAAAATTAGGGTTAATTCAAAGGCATGACAGAAGAGCTTGGAAATACAGGAGAAAGACGTTAAACACAAGGAAGTCAAGGATAAGCCGACCTACAGAGGAAGATAGTGTGTTCACTCTTAGGAATGTGGTCAGAGGGTCAGACTATAATGTCAGCTGTTGGAAGCGTACTCCCGGAGCAAGGAGCAAGGGGACCAGTGTTAGAGAGACGTTGCAGAGTCTTGTGAGCTGATGTGTGATTGGCATGTTGCAGATGTTCAAACACGTATGTCTGTGGATGAGTGGGTGACAGCAGTGGGTGTGGATCAGATCCTTGTAGGGGGAAAGAATTAAGGGAAGAGGCAAGGGACCATAGTGATACTTCACCGAGACCACCAGCCCCTGAAGAGGAGGCGGATGTGGAACCAGGGCTCTGTCCCCGCAGACTCCCCTCGATGATCCCATTTCTTAGGGTTTCTCTGGTTTCCACCGCCTTCTGCCCTCCTGTTCGTCACTACTCCGGGCATCCCAGTCTTCATCACAGTGGGTCTGCAGGTCCAGCTCGCCTCCTGGGCCACACAAGCTCTCCACGCCACGCCAGCAGCAGCAGTCCATGAAAAAAGCTTCAGGTGGCTATAAGCTAAGTGAATGAGGCGCATAAGATGCAGGTCAAAATGCCAACGGGAGCTCAGTTCCCATGGCCTGAAATAGGATGTTCCATGTGGGGGAGGCGTGAGCCCTGCTGGGTTCTGGCCTGGTCCCATCACACCCACCTTGGAAGAGGAGCAGGAACCAATCATTATGCTTAGAGACCCTGTTATGTCCTAAGGGGGTCTTGTGGAAAAGCAGATGGCAGTGGTCCTCATGTATGTATAAGCTGCCAGGCGAAAAAGAGCCTGTACAGTCCTAGAGGGGAAGAGCCAGGAGTGGTCCCTGGAAACTGAGGCAGCCAGCTGAGCAGAAGGGAGACTTTCCTAAGGACTCGAGCTCTCAGAAAACAGCCCAGCCTTACGTGACCAGAAGCGCGGGCTGGATAGATGAGTGCTCTGTGCCCAGTGCTGAAAAGTAATGGCCATTTCTTCTGCTTCCAGTGGTTGTTTAGATGCATGTGCCCCAAACAGATCTGTGTCTGCCACTCAGGGATGTCTGAAAAGTGTAACACAGACAAAAACATCAAATGCTAATTCGAGTGATAACCCCTTCCCTGCTTGGGATGGGTGGACCCCAAGACAAGCCTTTTGCGGAGAGAGATGGATGGAGTTGTAGTGAATGAGAGGGGTTGGAGGTGCAGAGAAGGATTAGATCACCCTACTTAAGAAAGGACTTGGGGTGACTAGGAGAAAAGAACTATCCAGGAGGGAGGGAGAACCAATAGGTCCATGATTGGAGGCGCTCGGAGGTATTTTAAGGGTAGAACAGAATTAGAAGGGACAAGATTCTTTTTTTTTTTTTTAAATTTTTTTTTTTTTTTTAAGATTCTTATATGACATTTATATTTGATACTTAGGGAGTTTCCTTGTATGAAATACTATAAAATCCACTCCATCCTCAAGAGATCATCAGAGATGCTTTTTTTTTTTTTTTTTTTTTTTTTTTTTTTTGCGGTACGCGGGCCTCTCACTGTTGTGGCCTCTCCCGTTGCGGAGCACAGGCTCCGGACGCGCAGGCTCAGCGGCCATGGCCCACGGGCCCAGCCGCTCCGGGGCGTGTGGGATCTTCCCGGACCGGGGCACGACTCCGTATCCCCTGCATCGGCAGGCAGACTCTCAACCACTGCGCCACCAGGGAAGCCCAGAGATGCTTTTTAGAAGAATTCAGGTATTAGCATAGTGACGAAGACTAAAAATACTGAGATACCCAGACCAAGACAGGACCATGAAAGCCCGCTTTTACTTGGGTTACTTATGGGTTTTCCCAGAAAATGACAGCATCACTGTCACCATCAAGTTCTCTTCATTCATTTGGAAGCAAAAAACATAAGAATCATAGGAACAGAAACCCCAACTGGCTGCTCAAACACTCTTCTTGGGTTCTTGCCCATATCCAGGTTCCAAGGGCCCCTTCTCCATGGCCACCACAGCTTCCTTTAGTCACAGGGACTCAGAGGACACCCCCCACCCATTGGTAAGTGCTCTCCCCACCCTTCCTGGAGGGAAGCCTGCATTTTACCTACGTGCCGGCCTGTCCTCTCTGGGCTCACCCCACATGACGTCAGGGCCAGCTGGAGCCATGTGATTTTCCCAGTACATTCCATTTCCTTCTGCCTTTGCCTCTTTGCTCCCTCCATCTGACCTTGAGCCCATCTGGGTTCTCCTCTGCCAGTCCCGCCCCACGTGTGGCCGCTGACCCGCGCCTGGGCGTCCCTGGAGGGACGGCCCCCTCACGCTCTGCTGCCTTTCTTTCTTGTGGGCACGTGGACCTAGCTGCCCAGCCTGTGGCCCGCGAGCTCTGTAGAATTACCGGGGAGAGAGGCAGGTGATGTAGTCACTGGGCGTGACCCGGTGAGCCTGCCAGGTCCCCTGGGTGCCACCCTGTGACTCTTTACCCGACCCCTGTCAGGGGCCTGGGGAAAGGCTGGCAGGGACCTCCTGGGCCAGGGCATCCCCACTCACTGCTCTCATTTCCCTCCGGTCTCTCTGCCAGCTTCTCTCCTCTCCCAGATCTTTTGCCTCTTGTTTTTATGGGTATTATTTTCTTTTTTCAGGGAGAAGAAAAGTGAAGAGAATAAGACCACCCACATGAGTGTCTACCCTTTTTCAAGTGCACTCGGTGCCCTTGATTTCCACCCACCCTGCCCTGCCATGGTTCTCCCACCACTCCTGACTCATCGTGGGGCAGTTGGGGGTTCTCTTCCCTCGCCCACTGTGAGTAATCCCCTTGTGTCTTCTCTCCCCAGGGTTCCGTAGAGAATGGGGCTGTGACCTCTGCAGGCGCTCAGAAGACAGACCCTGCGATGGAGCCAAAGCTCAAAGCAGTGGACTGGGACAAGGTAGAGGGCACAAGACAGGGTGGGGTGACGGTCGGGGCTCCCAGGGCCAAGGAGAGGGTGTGTGGAGCCACAGGCTATGGTTATTCATGATGTTTGCCCAGGGAAGATGAGGACCGAGGAGCAGGTGCCCACAGCTCACAAGCACGACCTGGGGCAGCAAACCTGGGCCGAGGTTATGGTGGGTCTGGGGAAACGACACAAGAGATCTGTGCAGAGCCAGGCTCCAAAGACCCCAGAGGGAGGTGTCCCACAGGGACCCCTGAAGCTGAGAAGGGCACGATGACAGGGTCAGGAGGCCCAGACACGCCCAGCTTGGCCAGTGCACAAGGCAGAGCTGCCCCAGGTGCCGGCGACCCCTCGCAGGAGTGACCGGCGCAGGAGCCTGCTGAGACCGGCAGGGAAAGGGCTGGAGCCTCTGTAGCATGTGGCTGCAGAGCCCGATGACAAACCTCTCTTGGCGCTCGGAGACCAGCATCTTGCTGTGATTAGACACACCCATTTGCTGGTTAGGGAAGTCCTAGAGGAGCTGGGTAGTCACAGGTGGCACTGGAGCCAAGAGGAGGGAGGGGTAGCATTGCCTGGGGGCTCTGGAGAGAACCAGACCTGGGTGTCATTTCCCTCCAACCTTGGTCATAGGACTTTCTCAATGTCATGTCGCCATTTCCTCCTGTAATAGACATAAGTGTGTATGTCTATAAATGTCCCCAACCTGTGCTGGACACTGGGAACAAAAGACCAACAGGACAGGCCATTGCTTTCAGGGAGCTCACAATCTGGTTGCGGAGGGCAGATCTCCCCACAAACATGTTATTACAACATGGGGAGAAGCAAGAAGCACACCCAAGGGACACAGGTGACCAGAGGAGGTCCCCACTGATTGTTTGCTGGGCCCCTTTTGCCAGGACTCCTAAGGCCCTGACCCCAGGAACTCAGAGATGGCGTCTGTCACGTGGGAATCGCCTCTGCCTCTGGAGAAGCCCATCAGCCCAGGGCAAAGACGCCTTTGGGCGCTTCACTAAAGAGGCCGGCACAAGTTGTCCTGTGGCCCATCCCCTTCAAGCAGGCCTGTGACCGAAAGGGAAATTGAAGGCCATCAAGGGGAAAGGCTTGCATAGGCCACACAGTATGTCCCCAGAGGGCCCACTGGACCTGGTCTCCTGACCTTGACGCCGGACTCAGCCACGATTGCTCATTGCCCAGGCCAGGGGCACAGGTTGAGGGTCTCAGTACAAACGGCTGACTTCTCTGGAAACTTTGGGGACCTGGGCTTGTTCTGCACGAGGGCAGGATGGAGGGGGAGACAGCCAGCTTGAACGGGACAAGGACCTTGGAAGCTGGTGGAGTCAGGACCTCGACTTGAAAAAGGAGGAGCTGTGGTGGGAGACGAGGAAGGTGTGGGGTTGAGGGTATTACCCGAGAGTGAACTGCAGCATGTCCAGCTCTGGGCTCAGCGGCCAGTGGGCGGTGCTGAAAGGACCGCATGAAGAGGGGTGCTTGGGGCCAGCATCTGTGGGCTTGGTTTAGGGGTTGAAGGTTGGAAAGAAAATACAGAGAGCTGAGCAGGCCTGGGGTGGGGAGGCAAGAAAGATTCATCCTAGAAGGGAGGGGACTGTCACATGAGCCTGGCTGGGGACGGGCAGATCACCAGCCCTGCTCAGGGGAGGGGTCCTCCCAGTTTCCCTGGGCTGCCCTCGGCACAAGGCAGAGGGGTCAAGTCCCCCTGGCCTGTTCCGCCATCCACCCCGCCCCCACCCAAGGGGAAGAGAGGCCTCCCCTCCCCCTCCTCCCCGGGCCCTGCCCCGGCTCCTCTCCAGCACATCCAGGTCATACCTGACTCACCTTCCCCTGCCTCTGTCATTCTCTCTCTCTCACACACAGTTTCTGTCTTCCTCCTCTCCCTCTTCCTTTGTCCCTGGGCTGAGAGAGGGGCAAGGGCTGGCCCAAGAGACCCACTGGGAGCAATGGGGGGTCAGCTTCGTGCCTCCCCCAGGCCCTGAGAAGACCCAGCACGAGGAGCTCACTTCCCAGGAAGAGCGAACAGTGCTTTCCTTGCTTTCTTTCCTTTTTTATTCATCTACCATGTGGTCAGTCCCAGCACCCTTTGCAGGGTGACGAGAGGCTGGGAGACCCCCATCTGTTCGAGAGGCTGGGAGACCCCCATCTGTTTCTGACCCGGGCCAGGGTCTGGACCTTGAGGAGCTCTAGAGAAAGGCCAAGAGGGCAGCAGCTTTGTCTCAGCCAGGGGTCCCGGGCTGGGGTGGACTTGCCAAAGTTAACCCTTCATGTTTTGCATTCACGGGAAGCCCCTCTAGGTGCTGCTAAGGAAGGGAGTCTTGGTTACCATGGCCCAGCCTCCCTGGTCCTAGAAGCTGGGGGACAGAGTCAGCCATGCTGGAAAGAGTGAGGGGAAACCGGGATGGGGGTGCTGGGGAAGAGAGTGGAGGGCAGAGAGTTCTGAAAAGGCAGGAGGAAAGGCCCGGAAGCAAGCCCGGTGGGCCCTGCCCTGCTTAGAGGTGCGGTATCGTCTGACTTTCGAACGCTGCATGGGATTTTATTGGAACAATTTCTGAATCATACCATGCATCACCTCTTGGGCAGGACCCAAGTTTCCTTGTGGGACAAGAAACCAGGTTGTAGCTCCTTACCCCACTCTACGCCCTACATGTCTCTCCCTGTTTCCTGGAACCCAGCCAGCTCGGAGCCTACCCCAGTAGAGGTAGACAGAGCGCCCACTGCTCCTGGCTTCTGGGCACACCTGTTCCATTTGTCCCACGACCTCTTTTGCTCCTTCACTGTGTCCTTGACAGGGCTTCCCATTAGGGGGCCAGGGACCTGGGAACCAGATTGAACTAGTGTGATTTGAGGGGTTTGCAGAACCCCCTGCCCAGACCCCCCGGACAGCGGAGTTAACACTGAATTAACTCTTCTTTCATTGAGCTCTTGCCCTGTGCCGAACACAGGGTAAGAGCTTTAGGCTAAGCATTTTAATGATATTATCTTTTATCAACAACACAAGGTGATAATGATCCTAATTTAACTAATGAGGAAGATCTTCAGCCCAAGGTCAAAGTCACTCTGCTGGTTAGCGTAGGGGGTCACAGCTGAGCCCCCTGCCCTGCCCCCTCCATGTGTCCTGGAGCCCTTCCACCCTGGTGGCTGGCCACGAAGAAGACCCTGAGGCCTGTGACTGGGAGTGGGGGTGGCAGAAGGCAGGCAGGAGGCCGAGCAGGTACTCAGGGAGGTGTCTTCAAAGCTTGGCACCTCCTCTCCGCATCCTGCTTCCCTCAGGCTACACACACACACACACACACACACACACACACACACTACACACACACACACACACACCTTGGCATCAGGGGCTGCCTGGCAAAGATGCTGATTTTTACCCTTTCACAACCCCTGCATAAGTCCCTGAGAACTTGGGCAAGTAGCACCTGGATCGGAGCCAGTGCCCCTCGGGCAGCCGCCCCTGCAACAGGGCCGACCTCGACACCATGGGTGCTGGCTTCCTTCGCAGGACTCTGCCCCCCCAGTCACCTGGGCCCCCCGAGCCTCCCTTCTCCCTTTGGCCCGCCCCAGAGTAGGGGTGAGGAGGGTCTGGCTGCAGAGGGGTCCACAGGGGAGGGGGTCCCCAGGATTGTCCTCCTGGCCCAGAGCCTCTCAGGTTTCCTCCCTGCCTGTCCCCTGGCCCAGAGGTCTGGGCCCCTCTTCTAAAGAGCTCAGCTGTGCTCAAAAAATACCCCCCGGGGAGACACCAGGCAGGCAGGCTGGGCACTGCCCTCTTTGTCCCTGCAGGGGCAGTGGACAAGGCAGGCTGGGGGGCAGGAGGTGCCACTGGGTGACCACAGGCAGTTGTGGTCTGTTTCTCCATCAAGAAGAAGGAGGAAAGTGAGCTGCCAGTGGAAGACCACCCTGCCTGGCCTTGTGCCGGGCACCCGGGGCAGGACCGCAGTGGTCCCGGCTTTCTGCACGGCACGCCGTCCTTCCCCTCTCCCTGGGCCTCGGCCCCTCGCCCCCTGCTACCTGTCACTCTCATCTCCTGGACCTTCGCAGCGGGGAGCACGAGGCCACCTCCTCCGGTACAGGAAGGTTATAGGGCATGGGCGGGGGAGGCAGAACCCGCCCCTGTGGACTTGAGCTGGTCCAGCTGGGAGCCACCAGTTAAACCTCAGGGGACAGGCCTGCACTCACCCCTGCAAGGCCACCAAGAGCCGCTGCACTAGACACCCCTGCTGGATCCCTCACAGCCTCTGCGCCAGAGAACCCCTGCTGTGGGGGTCCTAAGCCAGCTGAGAGTGGGCCTCCTGGCCCTGTGGTTAGGACCTCGGGCTCCGGAGCTGGGCGGCTGAGGTGCAGCATACGTAGCTGAGCATCTAGCCTAAGTCTCCTCATCTGTCACATGAGCTCATCAGAGGCCCCATCTCTCAAAATTCTGGCTTCCAAGAATATTGGACCTGAAGTCTGAGCCCAGGGGCCTGTTACAAGGATGCAGAAACAGTGGCTGGAATTCTCGTCCTTCACGGGCACCGCCCCCCGCCCCGCCCCCGCTCCTGCTGGGTGGAAGCCCCTCCCCCACCTCCCTGGCCCAGAAAGCTGCCCTGGAGCTGTGAGCGCTGGGGTTTGGGTACACATTTCTTTCAGCAATCGCCTCAGCTCACAGCTGCGGTGGTGTGAGGAGCTGCTGACAGAGAGCAGCTGCCCCCTCTCCCCACATTTGCCCCTCGCCCTGTCTGGGGATGAGCCGATTCCCACTCCTGAGCTGGGGCTGCCCGTGGAAAGAGTTATGTGCCACCTGGCCCCTGTGCTGCCCAGGACGAGGGGCCTCTGGAGAATGGGGGCGGCGAGAAAAGAGGCCCCCTCCCCACCCTGGCAGCGCCCTTCCACCCACCCTCTGGGCAGCAGGCTGCCCTTTCCCCCCCCCCGCCCCCCCGCTGGCCCTGCTGCAGCTGCATCCCTTTCCCCCCCCCCCGCCCCCCCGCTGGCCCTGCTGCAGCTGCATTCCTGGCATAGCCCGGGGAGACTCCCTCCCCTCCCTCCCGTTAGGGCAGGGACAGAGCTGCATGGCGGAGGGGAATGGGACACCAGGTGCTTGGGCCAAACTCACCCCGACTTACACGACTTACACGTGTGCTCCCTGGGACTTGGCCTGTTGCTCTGGGTCTCTGAGTTCACTCAACCCCGCCCCCCCACCACCACCCTCAACAAGTGCCCTCAAGAGCAGTTTCTGGACGTATTCTCACCCTCATCCATGCAGTCTGGCTTTAGCTGGGTGACCCTGAGTGAACCACTTGCCCTCTCTGAGCATCAGGTTCCACAGCTGTAAAAGGAGGATTTGCTATTGTGAGGGTAGCAACGGAAACCCCCAGATGCCTGGGAACTGGAGGCGTGATCAGTGGCCTGTTCCCCCCTCCTTCCCCCACCCAGCCTCCTTCCGAGGCCCGCAGACCTTTGCTGACGCCTTCCCTGTCTCCCCTGAGCCTTAGGAAGTAGGGGTGGGAGAGGGCCAGGAGCAGGCACCGGCTCTGGAAGAAGAGAGCCGTTTATGTGGGAGGGTTAAGGGGCCAAGGGGTCCGGCCAGGTAGAGTAGGAAGTGAAATTTATCCCGAGGCCCTTCCCACCTCATTGGATCTGAGCCATCATCTCTTGCCATCCTCCCTTCTCAGCCAGTTGCCATGTTGGAAATGACCAGCGAGCGAGAGGTGTTGAATTAGCACCCACCTGAGACTTTCTCATCAGTGAGCAGGACTGGAAGAGAATTGAGAAGAGACACCCTGTGTGTGCATGTACTGTCTAAACCAGGGTGGAGCCCATGGTGAATGTCTCAGCTCCTGGGAGATTGTGTGGAGGATGTTACGAGCTTGGGGGAGGCGGGAAGGGAGGCTCCTACTACAGGACCAACCAACCCTATCTGGAGAGTCACCTAACCCCTCTGGACCTCAGTGTCCTCCTTCTAAAAGTGGGGAGAAAGTCAGCCAAGCTGGATTTCTACACTTAGTGTGGAAGGGTAGCTTTACTGCCCCTGGAATAGCAGGACTGCCAGCGGGGAGAGTGCAGGTGTCAGCCTTTGAGGACTGAGGGGGATGTTTGCAGACAGGAAAGTGAGCCTTCTTGGGATTCCTCCGCCATGGTCCTTCATCCCCCAGGGTGAAGTGGCCCTTCCTGGGCACCAATGAGGGCTACCTTGCAGAAATGCACGGGGTGCTAGACACAGAGCCCAGGTTCCAGGCCCTCCAAGGCCAGCCAACAGGTCAGAGGACCCTTGGGACCAACTCAAGACAGCAAGTCCGCCCTTTGTACAGTGGCCAGTGCCCACTGGTCCAGCCAGGGAGGAGCCCAAGTCATGTCCAAAGATCCAGTGGGCAACAGGCCATCAAATGAGAGACCCTTGTGTCTGGGAGGAGAGGCTGGCTCTGTTTCCATCATGCCTGTAAACAAGCAGCTCTCTGGCCATCTGACTCCAGCTTCTCCATACATTCTCTGTCCGTCTGTTCTGTTCCCTTCACAACAGGGTGTTAGATTCAGGCTGGAATCCCTGCTTGGTGCTAGACCTAGATGTTTCCTCCTGGGTCTCAACTGAATCAAGCTTGTGAATCCCATGCTGTTTTCTGTTCGCTTTACAAAATAAGGGCAAAACAGATCAACAGAAAAAATTTTCTCAAACCACTGCTTGGCTGAGAGAGAGGCCTGCCTGTTCACATTCCTGTGCCACAGCTGGAAACCTTCCTTGTCTAAGGTAGCTAAGTCTGAATTAAGTGTCGTGTGTAACATGCAAAAACGGAACACGTAAAAAACAGGGCTTTCACTTGAGATAGATGGTGATAAGCTATGGATGCATATTATCATCCTTTGAACAGCAACTAAGAAATATACAAAAAGGCATAGCTAAAATGCCAACAGAGCAGATAATATAGAATATTTTAAATTCTTGATCAACACAAACAAGTCAAGAAGGGAAGAACAGAGGAGGCAAACAGAAAGCAAATAGCAAGACAACATTAAATGTAAATGGACTAAATACTCCAATTCAAAGGCAGAGAGTGTCTGACTAGATCGAAAAGCAAGACCCAACTATACGCTGTCTGCAAGAGATGCACTTTAAATTTAAAGGCATGTGGGGCTTCCCTGGTGGCGTGGTGGTTGCGCGTCCGCCTGCCGATGCAGGGGAACTGGGTTCGCGCCCCGGTCTGGGAGGATCCCACGTGCCGCGGAGCGG
>NC_041230.1:43634164-43651657 GCF_002837175.3 Physeter macrocephalus | reverse complement strand
GGAGGACCCCACATGCCGGGGAGCGGCTGGGCCCGTGAGCCATGGCCGCTGGGCCTGCGCGTGCGGAGCCTGTGCCCCGCAACGGGAGAGGCCCCGGCAGAGGGAGGCCCGCATACCCCAAAAAAAAAAAAAAAAAAAAAAAAAAAAAAAAAAAAAAAAAAAAAATAAAGGCATGTGCAAGGTGAAAGTAAAAGGGTGGGGAAAGAAAGACCATGCAAACACCAAGTATAAGGAAGCCTTGCTAAAATCAGACAAAGTGGACTTCAGGACAAGGAGTATTACCAGGGACTATTTCCCAATAATAAAGGGGCCAATTCATCAAAAATGTCTTAACTGGGCAGGATTGGGCAAGTTACTCAGCTTCAATTTCCTCATCTGCAAACGACAACAATAAAAGTACCTGCCTAGTTATGGGTACAGTGAGGATCACAGGATTTAACTCATGTCAGGTGTTTAGAAACATGCTTAGCACATAACCAGTGCTCTGTGACTCTTAGCCCTCAGTGTTGTTGCATCTGGGACAAAGCCTCAGGCTCTCACTGTGATCCTGGCTGAGCTTCTTCTGAGGTGAGGCTCTGCAGGCTGTTGCAAGATAAGATGTGAACACAGGCCACTACCTGGTTCCTCCAGTTCCCTTTCCGTGTGTGTGTGTGTGTGTGTGTGTGTGTGTGTGTGTGTGTGTGTGTGTAGAGACCTGAGGCAGAGGAATGGGACGAGTGAGTCAGCCTGCATCCAGTAATCAGTTTGCTGCTAGACCCAAAGGATGAAGTCAAGGAGACACTGGGATGGGGCCAGGAGGAGCGCAACGACCAGGTGGGGTTTGGATGATTGCCTGGTTTAATTGGTGCTGGATGGGATGGCTCCAGGCTGACCTGGGTCATCTTCTAGCCTGAGAAGCATGAAGGCAGTCAGCACCTGGGACCTGCCAAGTTCACATGGCAGGAACCACAATTATCTTTGGGCCTTTCCCTCTGGTCGCCGGCACAGAGAGAGTGCTCGGTGACGTCACCTTCCCCACTTGCCCCGAGACACCCAGCCCCCTGCTCCAAAGCTGTAATGGCAGGGCTAGCTTCACCTCTGGCAGGGCTGGGAGCCCTGCTGGGGCTGAGCCAGCTTTGGCATGGAGGCCAGTGCAAGGATGAGGTTCCAGCTGGGGCTGCAGGCAGGTGGGTTTCTGAATCACGATTGATTCTTTCTCCCAGGCTTCAGTGCTTTTCCTCTACATCCATCCTTGCTCTTCTCCATTCCTTTCCTGACACCACGTCCCTGTCACCCGCAGTGGCTGCTGAATGCCCTGCATTGGACGTTCATTGACACCCACTGAGCACCAGACACTGGGCACATGGTGCCCTCTCTCCTATCGTGGGTGGTGGGTCCAGGCACACCCGGCTTTACAGACGAGAGAGCCGAGAGGCTCTGAGAGGTAAAGGCACTTGCCCAGGATCCCACAGCTCATAAAAGGCAGAGTCAGGCTTTGAAGGTGGTCACCTGACTCCAAGGTCATTTTTCTTTACTGATTTTGGTCTAGATTAATCTTCAATACACCGACTCATCAGAAGTCTTCAAGGGCTTCCCATTGTCTTCAAGGGTTTCTGCAGCCTCCAAACTTTTTTGATCTTGCATCCCTATTAAGTAAAACGTTTTGAGCACATTCTCCATTATATGTCCATTTAAATTATCTACAAATTATTTGTGCGAGCTAATGTACTCTTGTATTATGTACATTAGAAAACATTCAAATATGGTTTATATATGAAAGAAATATATCAAAAAGAGTCTAATATTTTCTCCTCACCTCTGGGGATCAGCCTGTGAGTACCCCTGGGGTACACATACATCCCTACCTTGGAGACAGCCAGCCTGGAAGATGAAGTGACAACTCCTGGGCCTGATACTGGGTGTTCTGTCATCTAAAGCCCTCAGCAGATCTCCTTCTACTGCCCCACAGACCAATGTCAAGGAATCAAATGGGCCACAATCATTCTCAACTCCACATCTATGCCCATACTCCCTCCCCACCTCCTTTCCCTTCTCCCCCTTCCCAAGTATCCCATATTGTATGAGCTCCAACCCAAACCCTAGGTTCTGTGCAAAGCCCTCCTCTCCTACCCTAGACACGGGCATTTTTACCAATCATTCTGCCTCCCAACCTCAGCCTGCCTGCATCACCATTAAATTATCTTGCCTGGCATGTCTCACCTTGCTGAGTACTTTATGTGGGTACCATTATTATTACTTCCATTTCATAGCTAGGTAAACTGGGGCTCAGAGAGGTCAAGTAATTTCCCCAAGGTCACACAGTAAGTGATAGAACCTGTCTCTAGAGTCTGAACTCTGCTTCAGCACTAAGCTATGTGAAGCAAAGATGGTCTCTTACATTGTTGTTTATTCTTCCCAGCAACTAACATAGAAATATAGGTATATGTCAAGCAAAGTGCTGAACGAATGATTGTTTGAATGGGTGAATGAATGAATTACACAGGCCACCACTAAGAAGAAAGCCCTTGGACTTCCCTGGTGGTGCAGTGGTTAAGACGGATTCGAGCCCTGGTCCAGGAAGACCCCACATGCCACAGAGCAACTGAGCCTGTGCACCACAACTACTGAGCCTGCGCTCTAGAGCCCACATGCCACAACTGCTGAGCCCGTGTGCCACAACTGCTGAAGCCCATGTGCCTAGAGCCCATGCTCCGCAACAAGAGAAGCCACCGCAATGAGAAGCCCATATGCCTAGAGCCCATGCTCCGCAACAAGAGAAGCCACCGCAATGAGAAGCCCATGCACCACACGAAGAGTAGCCCCTCCTCGCAGCAACTAGAGAAAGCCCACGCACAGCAAAGAAGACCCAACGCAGCCAAAAATAAATAAATAAAAATACATAAATAAATTAAAGAAAAAAAAAAAGAATCTGCCTGCCAATGCAGGGAACTTCGGTTCGATCCCTGGTCTGAGAAGATCCCACATGCCTCAAGACAACTAAGCCCATGCGCCACCAACTATTGAGTGCACACTCTAGAGCCTGTGAGCTGCAACCACTGAGCCCGCACACCACAACTACTGAAGCCCTCGTTCTCTGGGGCCTGCGTGCTGCAACTACTGAAGCCCACGCCCCTAGAGCCTGTGCTCCACAACAAGAGAAGCCACCGCAATGAGAAGCCCACGCACTGCAATGAAGAATAGCCCCCACTCGCCACAACTAGAGAAAAGCCTGTGCGCAGCGACGAAGACCTAGTGCAGCCACAAAAAAAAAAAAAAAAAAAAAAAGAAAGCCCTTGTTGGAGGAGAAAGGGCCTACTTGATTCCTAGTACAGAATGTATTGGCTCCTATACCTAAAGAATCCTGGTTAAGACTTCAAGCTTCATGCATGGCTGAATCTGGACACTCAGATGTCATCACCAGGATTCAGTGTCTCCAGCTCCTGGCTTGGCCATCCTCTGTGTTGACTTCATCCTCAGGCAGCCTTCACTGGCAACTCCAGGGTCATGCCCTGCCAACCTAGCAATCCTAGCAAGAGGAGAGGGTTGTCCGATGGCTTATTGCACCAGCTTAGGCCATGGGCCTATCCTGGATCCCATTTCTGTGGCCCTCGGGTTGGGATGAACAGTTAGTCCCCAAGCACTGGAGCAGGAGGGTTGGTAGCTCCATACAGACCACATAAGCTGAGGTGGGGCTGGGGAGTAGGATGCTGTAACCAGGAGATGGGAGAACGAATGTGCACAGGTGTGAATTTCAAGTGTCCACTTGACTTTATCTCTTGCAGGACCTGGTAGACTGGCGGAAGCCCCTACTGTGGCAGGTAGGCCACTTGGGAGAGAAGTACGATGAGTGGGTCCACCAGCCGGTGACCAGGCCCATCCGCCTCTTCCACTCAGATCTCGTCGAGGCCCTCAGCAAGACTGTCTGGTGAGCCCTGCTCTCGGACCATGGTGGGCTATCCCTCTCTCCTGATGGTGCCAGTCAGATGCAAAGGGGAAGGGGCAAATGGATCCCTCCCTGGAGCCCAGAGCTGTACTGTAAGCTCTTGGCGAGAGTGGAACACGCCATAGGCATAATCCATTTGTATGCATGATTTTGTCCACTGAGTGACAATCCAACATGTAGCCAGAAACCACTTTGAATGTCACTCGTGTTCTATTCCAGACTTCTGTGAGGGGTTTCTAGCCTTCCCTGCCCATGGTGGACTATTTTGCCTGCAATTAGCCCCTCTGCCACAAGAGGTCAGCACCTATCTAGCTGCACTGTTAGCCAGAGGGACTCTTCTTTTGTATTTTTTCCTGCCAATAATTCATCTCAGAGACTGAGACAGACTCACAGCTTCTCTCTTCTTTTCCCCTCCTCCCCTCCCCACACCCCACATCAGTGTCCCCTGGACCGCAGGTCTCCATATGCTTTGCGCACATGCTTTGGTATCATCTCATCCCCCTCTAGTTGAGAGGTGTGTCTCTAGGGAAGTTGGACCCTCTCGAGCTTCTGTGCATGTATATCTCTCACCCTGACGACCTTCCTGCAGGTACAGCGTCCCCGTCATCTGGGTTCCCCTGATGCTGTATCTTAGTTGGTCCTACTACCAAACCCTCGCCCAGGGCAACGTCCGACTCTTCGCGTCCTTCACCACAGGTAATGTCGGGTCCTTCCTCAATTGCTCCCGTGGCTCCTGGAGGCCGGAGACCTTGGTGCTCTCCCTGGTCCTGAGTTTCTGAGAACATAGAACCCTAAACCATATCACAAAGATTTTAAAATGAGGTCTATCTGTAGAAATATTCTTCCAAAAGAAATGTCAGACCTCCCCACCCTCCACAAAATGAGTTTTAAAAAACAACCAGCCACACATTAGCAGACACTAAATGAAATCATTTCATCAAGTGGTGTAACAATAAAGATGGCGTTTCTCACTGAGTCTAAGAATAGAAAAAGTGTGACCTGGAATTGTTCGTCAGGAAACTAAATGAAGTCATTTCACCAGGTGGCACAGCAGAGAGCTGAACTTGGAATGGTTCATGAACAGAACACAGATTAGAGCCTGGGAGAGAAGGATCCCAGAGTGTCCTAGAATGTCCCCCCAGGGCAAAGGCCCGACGGCAGAAGCCCTGACTCAGAGTAGCAACCCACTAACCTCTACTGAGCACTTATCACATGCCTGGTGCTTTCCAGGGACCATCTCATTTAACCCTCCCAACAGCCCCACAAGAAAGGTACACCCCTTTAGAGATAAGGAAATGGAACCTCAGGAAGTCAAGCAAGCAATTCAGGGTCACGTGGCTAGGATGTAGTTGCTAGGTGCCACCCAGGTGGGCAGGGGACAGAGAGAAGGGCTGACATGGGGTGACTTCCAAAGAGCCTGTGAGGCTGAGTCTCTCAGGGCAGCCACAGGTTTGGGCCTCTTCTGCCAGCCTGCCTCCCAAGTTCATCACCTACCTTTGGTCTCCAGGTACGTGCCACCTGCCCAGGTAATCTGTCCGTCCTGGCAGAACCTGCCTTGGGGAAGTGCTTGCCCATGGCAAATGGTTCAGAGAGAGGCCGGGTAGGGGGACAGGTGGGAGAGGGGTGCTGGGAGTAGCTCAGGTGGGCTTTCCTCTCCTGATGACATGTCATGTTCCCAACTGTGAGCCTCTGAACCCCTGTCTCTTCCAGACACAGGCTCCTTCTCTCCACACTCCGAGGCTCTCTCCTGCCCGCCTCCCCCAGGAGGAGAAGTTGAGGGCTGAATGGTTTAGATGAGAGGGGCCACAGCCACAGTGCCGGGACCCCCAGTTTTCCCACCTGGTCCAGGATGGGGAGGGGCTGAGCCAGCTGCAGGAAGTCCCCCAGAGCCCAGGCTGCTCCCGGTCCCCAAGGGTTAATGTGTGCACCCCTCGAGCCAAGGTTACCCTTTTCTGCCCACGCTGAATAGCTCAGGCACAGCACAGGGCTTGTTGCTGAGACAGCCTGCTCACTGAATCACCCACTGTCTGCCGGGCGCTCCCCTAACAATCACCAACAGTGGCAGGGCCGCCAGGGCTGGGGCCGGAGGGGGAACGGGATGCCAGAGCTTTGGCCCAGGTCCCTTTGCAGGATTCCTCCAGAGATGCCACTCGGTACCAGCTCCGGCCTGATGGGCTGACGGGGGTGATGCTGGGGTGAGGGGGCGGGCGGAGACTTGACCTATAGGAGGGGACTCTTCTGCGAGGCAGGGAGGATGATTCGACGGCTTCATCAGAACCACAGGCCTCTGCAGAGAGCTGAAATGTGCTGTCTAATAAAGGTCTAGTGTAGGGGGTTAGTGGGGCTGTGACCACGATGCCAGCGACGGTGGCATGAGAGCCGCACACGCCTCCCTCACCTGCAGCTCATCAGGCAAGGCAAAGGCCACAGGCAGAAAAAAATAGAGCCACAAAGCAAGGCGAGTGGAAACTCAGCAGGGTCCCAGCACAGCTGCTGGACAAAGGGTGCACTGGAGTAAATGCAGGAGACTCAGGGTGCCAAGGAACAGTGGAAGCTGCACGGAGACACCAGTGCAAGGCTGAAATTCCTAGGTGCATGTGTGAAAATGCTTTGGAAAGCAGAGGGCTTCTGTACATCCAGGCTGGCCCCCAGCACAGTTCCTGGAGGCGCATTAGAGTGAGTGCAGAGCAGCGTCCTAGGCAAGGATTCAGGCCTCCGTGCGATTGTGGTGGGAGCCCCAGCAAAGGTCAAGACCAAAGTCTGTGGCCAGGGAATGCTTCTCTATGTCCAGTCCTTTCCCTGCTGACAAGAGAGCTACACAGCGAGGAAGGGCTCCTGCACTCTGGGGCAGGGGGCGCAGGGGAGCTGGGAAACTCCTTCTCCCCCAACCAGGGACCCTCCAGAGCCCTGCAAGGAGAACTGAGAAAACACAGCACAAGGAGGACTGTGTGGAACTTAGATGTACTTTGACTCATTATATTTAAAAATTATAGGGGCTTCCCTGGTGGCGCAGTGGTTGCGCGTCCGCCTGCCGATGCAGGGGAGCCGGGTTCGCGCCCCGGTCCGGGAGGATCCCACATGCCGCGGAGCGGCTGGGCCCGTGAGCCATGGCCGCTGAGCCTGCGCGTCCGGAGCCTGTGCTCCGCAACGGGAGAGGCCACAACAGAGGGAGGCCCGCATACCACAAAAAAAAAAAAAAAAATTATAGTAGCAGCTTGTTATATATGAGGCATATTATATTATCATGATAAGTATTAATATACAATATATTATTCTTATATATAAGATATATATTTATCACATAATCAGGTGTTATATTCCCTCTGTCTTAGCAACAGCCCTTCACAAGTGGTAGGATATTTTACTGTTGAGAAAACACGTAGAGGGTACAGAGCCGGGATCTGAACCCAGGCCTGCAAATCCAAAGCCCAGGCTCCCTGCACTTCACCAGAGTGTCCTGAAAGACCCCAGAGGTGCCCAGCCTTCCCTCAAAGTGGGACCTGGCCAACCAGAGCAGCCCAGCCAGGGCTGGATGGCCACTGACAGGCAATGCTGTCAGGCAAGTGTCCCATGCCAGATGTGGACACAGCAGGCCCCACTGATGAGAAATGTCAGACCAGCTCAACACCTGTTTTGAGAAAGATTGGATGGGTCCTTTGGGGACTGAATCTTAGCTGCGTTGTGTGTTACTTTCCAGGCAAAGTGTGAAAAATCCTTCCTTAGCTTAGAGACTCGTTTGGAACCGTCTATCAGAATGGCCCCGGGCCTGGAATCTGGTCCAAAGAGGAGGAAAGTCACCTCTCCTCCTCACCTTCCTGGACTCTCTCCTTACACACTAGTTCCCCGTGGTCATTCACACTAGGCACAGTCCTTCAGAAGTGCTTCCTTAAACAGAACCAGAGGCTGCCCCTGTTCTGCCCTTAGAACAGTACGGGTCAAATCTCATCTTTGTCCAGCCCTCCAGAGAGACTTGGGCTGGCCCATGAATCTCCCACGAGTGTCTGAGCACCTGCTGTGTTAAGCACAGGAGATACAGAACAAAATACCCACTCTGCCCATAAAATGCTCACAACCTGGTGGCGACGAATGAGTAAAACAGCAGCCATAGCTCAACATGATAAAGGATGATGTGGCAGACCTCAAACACGGCCCAGGCCGGGGCAAAGGGTGTCTGCGGAGGCTTCTCACAGGAGGAGACACGTGGGGTAAGGAAGGGAGAGAGGGAATTCCAGTGAAGGAAAAGATATGTGTGGGTGGGGCACGTGGGCATCTCAGGAGCCACAAGTGGTTCAGTTTGGCCCCTGTACAGGGTGATGGGGCAATGAGGCAGGGAGGTGGCGGCTGGCAGGGCTGGGTCTCAAGAGAGCTCGAGTGCCAGGCTAGGGGTTTGGACTTTACCTAAAGAGAACGAGGCACCACAGGAGGGTTTTAACAGCATGTAGGGGCAGAGGGTTGGAGTAGGAAGCTGATGCAGCCACCGGGTGATGAGGTAGTGGGGGAGTCAGAGCAGGGAACTGACCCAAGAGATTTTTTTTTTTTAACTGAGGTGAGATACATATAACATAAAATGAACTATTCTGAAGAGAATAATTCAGTGGCATTTAGTACGTTAACAATGTTGTGAACACCACCACTTTTGTCTAGTTCCAAAATGTTTTCATCACCCCAAAAGGAAACCCCATCCCCACTGAGCCACTGCTTCCCATTCCGCCCCCCCTTCTCCAGCCCCTGGCAACCACCAGTCTACTTCTGTCTCTCTACATTTGCCTATTCTGGACATGCCATATAAATAGACTCCTACAATATGGGGTCTTTTGTGTCTGGCTTTTCTTTTTTACTTTGCCAGAAGATATTAAGGAGAGGGAGCTGACAGAGCTTGGTGACAGGTTGGACACGGGAGAGAGGAATAAGTTGAGCCTTAGGTAATGTGTGGAAGTCATTAACCCCCCCACTGAGGTGCAGCCTGGGGTGATAGGGTGGGCAGGAAGGAAGAAGAAGATGATTGGCTGCTGACCTTGGAGGCGGGGCTGTGGACAGCTGCATGGAGATGCCCAGTAGCAAGTGGCCCTCCAGGGCTGAGCTGGAGGCATAGATCTGGGGCTTGTCAGCAGGCAGGTGCGGCTGACATCCTAGATCAGACAGAGAGCTTATAAGAGGGGAGGGTCAAGGTTTTGACCCTGGGGACAAAGGCGGTTTCCAAGATGGAGCCTGACAAAGGGCATCTAGAGAAGAGGAGAAAAGCCAAGTATCCCAGCAGGCAGGGAGTGGAGCTGTGTGTTCAAACCTTGTTGGTTCAAGTTCCTTTGAGAATCTGAACATTTGTGGGCTCAACCCCCAGAAAGATGCACATAGATGCATCGTTTGGGACACCATGTCAGCAGGTTCACTCTGAAATCCGACCGAGGACTCTGGGTATTCATAAACCTCAGGATGGGAACTTATGGGGTTACAGATTCAAAAATAGAGTGGGGGCTTCCCTGGTGGCGCAGTGGTTGAGAGTCCGCCTGCCGATGCAGGGGACACGGGTTCGAGCCCCGGTCTGGGAAGATCCCACATGCCGCGGAGCAACTGGGCCCGTGAGCCACAATTACTGAGCCTGTGCGTCCGGAGCCTGTGCTCCACGACGGGAGAGGCCACAGCAGTGAGAGGCCCACGTACCGCAAAAAAAAAAAAGAGAATGGCTAGCTTTAGAAAACAGTTTGGTAGTTTCCCCAAAAGTTAAACACAGTTGCAGTAGGTGCCAGCAATTCCACTCCTAGGCATATACCCAAGACAACTGAAAACATACATCCACACAAAAAATCGCACATGAATGTTCATAGCAGCATTATTCATAATAGCCAAAAAGTAGAAACAACCCAGCTGTCCATCAGCTGATGAGTGGATAAACAAATGTGGTGCGTCCATATTAATAAGGAATATTATTCAGCCTTAAAAAGGGATGAAGTTCTGATACATGCTACAACGTGGATGAACCTTGAAAATATTGTAAGTAAAAGAAGCCAGTCACAAAAGACCACATACTGTATGAGTCCATTGATACGAAATATCCAGAATAGGCAAATGCAATAGACAGAAAGTAGTTTAGGGGATTCCTGGCTCTGGGAAATGGCAGGGGTTGGAGGAAATGCGTAGTGACTGCTAATGGGTAAAGGGTTTCTTTCTGGGGTGATAAAAATGTTCTAAAATTGTGGTGATGGTTGTACAACTCTGAGTATACTAAAAACCATTGAATTGTACACTTGAAATGGGTGAATTGTAAGATATGTGAGTTATAGTTCAATAAAGCTGCTCCTTTTTAAAAGAGAGAGCAAGTATAGCCAAAGCAATAGCTTGTGGAGGAAAGAAGTAGAGCTAAGAGGGTGAGCATAGACATGAAGAAAACTGTGACAAGAGCTGAAGTGTCGGTGAAGTCAAAGAATGGATGAAGTAGAGAAAAGAAACGAGAGCCGGAAGGACTGCAGGCTGTCCTCTGAGGGCTGGGCATGGGGAACCTCACACTTCATGATAATTACATCTCTCCAGTCTTCTGGTCTCCGGGCTAATCATCTTCAGGATTTTCACATCTTCCTCATATGCTATGATTTTAAGTATTGTTCATGAACCTACCTCTCCTGGGGTTCTCCTGGCCCTCCTGGCCCCCCAGTCCCTGGTGGTTAACATCTTCCACCAGTAGCCCCCCAGCTCTGCTGGCTTCATCAGGATCGCCACTCCCTCTCCTCCATGCTGCTGGGGCAAGGTCACTTTTTCCTGGTGTCTTAGTCCGTTCAGGCTGCTTTAACAAAACATCACAGACTGGGTGGCTTGTCAACAATAGAAATTAATTGCTCACGATTCTGGAGGCTGGAAGTCCAGGATCAGGGTGTGAGCATGGTCAGGTGAGGGCCCTCTTCTAGGTCAAAGACTCATTGTATCCTCACGTGGCAGAAAGGGGAAGAGTTCTCTCGAGCCTCTTTTTTTTTTTTTTTTTTTTTTGTGGTATGCGGGCCTCCCTCTGCTGTGGCCTCTCCCGTTGCGGGGCACAGGCTCCGGACGCGCAGGCTCAGCGGCCATGGCTCACGGGCCCAGCCGCTCCGCGGCACGTGGGACCCCCCCAGACCGGGGCGCGAACCCGGTTCCCCTGCATCGGCAGGCGGACGCGCAACCACTGCGCCACCAGGGAAGCCCCATCGAGCCTCTTTTATAAGGGAATTAGTCCTATTCACCCCATGACCTCATCACCTCCCATCACCTTGGGGGTTAGTTTTAAACATATGAATTTGAGGGAACACGTTCAGACGGTAGCACCAGGTAAAGGTCCAGTGCTGGCCATAGCTGTTCCTCGTACAGTCCCTTTAAGGAAGATCTCAGATCTCTAGCCAAATCTTACTCTGATACCAAAGCCAGACAAAGACACCACAAGAAAGAAAACTACAAACTAATATCACTGACGAATATAGATGCAACAATCCTCAACAAGACACTAGAAAACTGAATCCTAGAACATATTAAAGGATTATACACCACCACCAAATGGGATTTGTTCCAGAATGCAAGGGTGGTTCAACATCTGAAATCAATGTAAGACCCCACATCAATAGTCCTCTGAGAGGACTCCTCCTAAGCCCAACATAGATCGTCACAGCCTCCTTCCCATTTTGATTCAAAGGCCCTGATGGTGGGGCTGGGCCCCATAGCTGCTGGGCAGAGGGCAGCAGCTCCTAAGGAGACAGGGCCTTGGGACAGGACCTCTGGAGCTACCAGGCACTGCTGCGCCCCGGGGCTGTCTGCCCTGACCTTGCCTCTCTCCTGCCCCTCTGCAGAGTACTCAGTAGCCATGCCCGAGTCCACGTTCCCGGGCCTCTTCGTGCTGGGGCTGCTCCTCTGGAGCCTAGTAGAGTACCTCATCCACCGCTTCCTGTTCCACATGAAGCCCCCCAATGACAGCTATTACCTCATCATGCTGCACTTCGTCATGCACGGCCAGCACCACAAGGTGAGCAGGGCAGGCTCTCACCCGGGTCCCTGCCACTGTGACCCACCCGTGGGAGCTGCCCATCTGGGTGGGAGTCAGGTTGAGAGCGAGGGGAGATCAAGGGCGTGTGACTGGGTCCTGGCCTGCGCCGGGCGTGGACAGAGTGAGCCTGTCTGTCCAGCTTTAACCCTCACAACAACTTCATTCCTTCATTTATTCCTTCATTCAGTCCACGCGCACTTAAGTGCTCACTATGTGCCGGGCACTGTTCTAGACACCACTGAACAAAACAGTCAAGAATCACTGCCCTTGTGGAGCTTCATTCTGAAGATGGTGCTACGGTTCTCCCCATTCCACAGACTGGCAGACTGAGGCTTGGGGAAATAAAGGAACTAAGGAATTCACCCAAGGTCACACCTGGATGTTGTCCCCTGTGGAATCCAGAGTCTGTGCTCTCAGCCGTCCACCCCCCTGGGGCTCCTCAAGGGCAACATGACGGTCCCAGCAGCTGGGATTGGAAGCCAGGTCTGCCCAGAGGAAGTGGTGTCCCCTGCTGCTTCTCTGTCCCTGCACCGTGCTGATCTCAGCCTGTCCCAGGGTCTCCATCCTCCCCCCTCCCTTCCTTCCTTCTTCGTCCTGGAGCTGGTGCTCTGGCACATGGCCAGCAAGTCCTGTTGCCCCTGGTCAGAGGGGAGGGAGGCCCACATCAGTACATTGCTCTTTCTCTGTCGCCTGATTTCTCTCTCTCCTCTTTCAGCCCAGAGAGGGTCTCTCCTCAGAATACTCACACCGTCTCTAAAATCTTACCTGTCTGCCAGGCCCTTGGCTTGTGAAGCTCCAGAGCCAAAGACTAGGTTCTTTTGTTGTCTGGTTCACTGTGACAACACCCCCTTGGAACAAAGAAGGCCACGTGGGGTGGGGGACCTGCCTGTTTACACTTCCAGGATAGTCCACCATGTGCGCCTTCATCACCCTCAGACTTTGTCCAGGTGCCCCGCCTGGTACTTGGGGTGGGGGGTTGGGCCTCCTCTCTAGCACCGAACAGATTCCAGAGCCACAGGGGCCTCTTGAGCATAAAGAGGGGCTCTGCTCTGTGAGCATCCTGCCCACATCACACCCACCCCTGTTTTCTTGGCCGGTTTTCCAGGTCCCATCCTGGCTTGGAAATGGGGAGTGGGACAGACTCTCCAGGGCTTTTAGGCTTGGTGGCCCACCCTCCCCAGAGCCACCGAGGGTGCCAAGCCTACACCCTCCCTGGACTGTCTGGGCTGCTCCGCCCCATCCCCCATGGGAGCACCTCTGGGCCGGCATGCTGCGTGTGACCACAGTCAGGCCCTGGGGCCCCGGGCTGCGTCCTGACACATGAGCCCCTCCATCCACAGGCACCCTTCGACGAGTCCCGCCTGGTCTTCCCCCCTGTGCCAGCCTCTCTGGTGATCGCTTTCTTCTACGTGTTCTTACGGCTCATCCTGCCCGAGGCGGTGGGGGGCACTGTGTTTGCAGGGGGCCTCCTGGGCTACATCATCTACGACATGATCCACTACTATCTTCACTTCGGCTCCCCGCACAAGGGCTCCTACCTGTACAACCTGAAGGCCCACCACGTCAAGCACCACTTTGCACATCAGCAGTCAGGTGAGGACCTGCCGGTGCCTCCCCGCTTCCTCGTTTGTTCATTTCTTATTTGACAGCTACCCCTGAGCTTCTAGCCAGGGCCAGGCACGGTTCTGGGGATACACAGTCAGCAAGGCAAGCGTGGAGCTCCCATCCTAGTCCCTGGTGCAGGGGGCTGTGCAGAGACAGACAAACAAGGAAACCAGTAAATAGCTAAGACCATTGCAGACAGTGATAAGTGCCACAAAGAAAATAAAGCAAAGTGATGTTAGAGAAACCATGTCAGTGGGGGCGGGGACCCACACTGTTTAATAATATAGAATGTGAGTCACAGATGGGATTTTACATTTTCTGGTAGCCACATTAACAAGTAAAATTAAACCAATGAAGTTAATTTTAATAATATAGTTCATTAAGCCAAATACAACCAAAATGTGATCATTTCAACGTGTGATCAATATAAAACTTGTTGGGAGTTCCCTGGAGGCCCGCTGGTTAGGACTCGGCGCTCTCATTGCCGTGGGCCCGGGTTTGATCCCTGGTTGGGGAGCTGGGATCCCGCAAGCCGTGCGGCGCGGCCACAAAGAACAATTGTCAATGAGAAATTTTACATTCTTTCCTTCTATTAAGTCTTCGATATCCGGTGTGTAACTTGCACTTACAAGCCCGTCGCCATTCAAGGGCTAAATGTTCATTGGAAATACTTGATCCATATTTAGAGTTTCTAAAATTTACAGTCAAAAAAGTAGATTCACATACGTGAGTTGCTCCAAACGTGCCTCAAAGTTTTCCAGCAACTGAATCGAGTATAGCTTTCTACATTGAAGTGTAAGTTAATTAAAATTAAATGAAACTGGGAATTTAGTCCCTCCATAGCTCGGGCCACATTTCCAGTGCTCAGGAGTCACACGGGCTAGTGGCTACCCTGCCGGACAGCAGAATGTTAGCTAAAGTGGTCCGGGAAGGTGTCCCTGCAGAGACGTCATTAGAGCTGAGACCTGAATTAGGAGAAGCCAGCGTCCAATGTCTGGAGAAAGAGCATCCCAGGAGCAACAGGTGTGAAGCCTTGAAGCAGGAATGAACTTGGCATCTTCAAAGAGAAGGAGGCGGCTGGAGTGTGAGGGAGAGAGAGGAAGAGGCAGGCAGCAGCCAGGCTCTCCCAGGAAGCCAGGCCAGATAAGAAATTTGGGGTTATTCCAACAGTATCCTTGGGAGTCTAGAAACACTGGTACCCTGCTCTTGACTTCTGCCAGAATGGCCCTGAGAGTTGGGAAGGCCATCGGGAACCGATGCTGAAATCTTCCCCACGTGCTAGCCCCAGCTAGGCTCCCTTCCGAGCAAACTGACTCCTTCAAGAATGCCTCATCTTCTCCCCATTTGTCTCCCTCTCTAGGATTTGGCATCAGTACTAAATTTTGGGATCACTTTTTCCACACCCTTATTCTGGAAGAACCCCACCCGAAGATACAGTGACAACTCCCAGCCCTGTTGTCCTGCCCTCAGCCCCGCTGTGGCCCCTACCCCAGTCCACCCCCATCCAGACCCTGCAAAGAAGGTTTGCTTGACCAGGCAGTGCGGGCTTTGTCCGGCCCTTGGGCTTGGTGGAGGGTGCTGGGGAAACCCTGAAGCCCGAGGCTAACCCTGAGACTGCCCTCCTGACCCAGCACAGGAGGGTCACGTCCACTTGGTGGCCGAGTGGCCCTCAGGGACTAGCTCTTTTCTGGAGCAGCCCAGCCTCTTCACTCACACCCCCGCCCAGTGCCTTAGCCCCCAGGACTGCTTCAGGACCCGGCCAGTGGGGACTTTCCTAAGGGGAGTGAAGGCAACTGACCCCTGGGACCAGCTGGTGTCCCACCTGTGTCTTAGCACCCTGGAGCTGCCAGTGTTAACAGTGAAGAACGGAGTCTGCAGGGCCATGGCCCTCATCTTCCCCACCTTCTCTTCCCGGAGAGGGTGCGGTGGCTCTGGCTGGGGACTGGAGGACACAGAGGTGGATGAAGCACTCTCCAAAGAGGAGAAAGCAGGAAGCCTCCTACAGGCCACCCCCAATCCCGGGGCAGCACCTTTGTCCCCTGCCAAGAACAAATGCCAGCTGCATCACCAGGTGCCTCGGGCTGTGACACATCCAGCACCCACACGCCTGGCCCTCACCTGTCTGTGCAGGTGGGCTGAGAGTAGCTGTTGGGGGTCTCGAGGCTGGAGGGAGCCCACGCCCCTTTCTTTAGGAAGCACCAGCTGCTCTAGCCATCTCTCCGCCTCCAGAATCACAAAGCTTTTCCCCAAGGGAGGCTAAAGAGACCTCTCCGTGGGTGGGAGCCCCATCCTGTCCCCAGCCATTCTTGACCTCCACCTGGCATAAGTGGGCCCCTGCCCGCCTCACTCAGGACCCTTCCAGCCAGTGCCTCCTTAAGCCGAGAAGAAGCCTTGATGCGGTGCCTTATCTCCCAGCCCCTCCCACCCCAGCAGACGAGGTTCCCACCCTTTCTTCCGAATAACCAAAACCCTCGCTGCTCATAAGAGGGTCTTATTTATAAACTATATAAATACCCTTAGTCGGGCCCCAGACCAAGTAGCTGCTCAGATTGCCCTTTCTAATCCTACATGTCGAGCTTATATAAAAACGTTTTTGTCTTATTTTTGTTCCCTTCTTACCCACAAACCGTTACTACTTGAAACTTTTTAAAAACTCGATGTGTGTAAAGGCTATAGGGAAGCAGTTTGACCGATCCTGTGATTTGTACTGTTTACTGCGGGGTTATTTAAAGATTTTGGAATAAATATACAAACTACCGTTGTGAAATAAAGGTGTAAATAAATTGTATATTTTGAAAAATAAACACATTGGAAAAGAAACCAAAAAAGATGAGGTGTTACTTGCTGATGGCGACTCACCAGACTTTGTGTCGAGGCCAGCAAGGCTCAGGAGGGTTTGGGGGGTGTGGCTGGTTGAGCGGGAAGGAGTATTTATTCGATCGCCGACCAGGTTGTGTAGACTTGCTGGGGTATAGTGATGATAAAAATCAGACCAACCCCTATCCTTTTATTCGACTTTATTACTGTTTGGTGTTTTTTTTTGGCCACTGCCTCGGGGCTTGCGGGATCTTAGTTCCCCGACCAGGGATCAAACCCACGCCGTTCGCAGTGAAATCGCGGGGCCCTAACCACTGGACCACCAGGGAATTTCCCTTGTTACTGTTTTTAAATTCTCTGCAGACAGCATCTCCCCCTCACTGCTTACACCTGGAGGTGGGCATAAGGGGGCGTCACTCCCACCAACTGCCTTGGTACACAACAGAGGAGGTGTTTCTTTTGGAATTTATCAGACCACAGCTAAGACTCTAGTTGACTTTTCTAAGGCTCCAGCAACAAATGCCCAATGTAGGAACTAGAACTTCAGGCCAGCTCAGTCTGGGTGAAACAGTTTCCCAGGATATCTTCCCAGCCACCACATCAGAACCACCTATGGAACCTATCAAACCACAGATCCAGGTCCTCAACGGTCAGAGTCTCATTCAGTAGGTGCGGCAGAGGTGGGCTCTGCATTTGCCTGCACAAGGATGCAGAGGCAAAAATGAAAGCGGAGGCAAGCTGATGTTGGCGAGACTGCGGCCACATGGAGGGTGCTGCCTCTCCCTGCTCGAGAGAGCAGCTCCCAGCCTGAAGGTTAGGGCGACCTGTCTGTGCCAATCCTCCCTCAAGCTCCTGGAATCAGGCCATCCAAGCAGCAGAAATCCAACCTCCATTCCCTAGGTGCTGTTGGGAATCCAACCATGGAGCATCACTCCCCAGGCGAAGGAAGAAACAAAAAGCAGGAGCAAAGGAAGAGATCAACTAGTTGTAAATATGCAAGTCCACCGGAGACAGGTCTAAGATGAGCAAGTTTGAGCAAAAAATTAATTGGAAAAAAAAATTTTTTTTTTTTTTTTTTTTTTTTTTTTTTTTTTTTGTGGTACGCGGACCTCTCACTGTTGTGGCCTCTCCCGTTGCGGAGCACAGGCTCTGG
>NC_041230.1:43626972-43634049 GCF_002837175.3 Physeter macrocephalus | reverse complement strand
CGGCCATGGCTCACGGGCCCAGCCGCTCCGCGGCACGTGGGATCTTCCCGGACCGGGGCACGAACCCGTGTCCCCTGCATCGGCAGGGGGACTCTCAACCACTGTGCCACCAGGGAAGCCCGAAAAAAAAATTCTTTAAAAAGATTAAAACAGAGCTAGTAAGAAGTGCCAAAATCTATGTGAGTTTGTAGCATGGTAATGAGAAGATTTAGGGGAAAATGAAACCAAAAAACAAGCCAATCTTGTTGAATGGAAAGGTCCACTCAGTGAATATTGGACAGACTCCCCCAGAGCTTCCTGCTGTGCTGGCTAGAACTTTCCAGGGGGTTAGGAATTTCCACAAGGCCTTGGAAGGGAGAGAATGAGCCCCATCCTACAGAAGAGAATAATATAGAAAGTGCCCTTAACCTCAAGCCATTTGGCACTCACAGTGCAGTCCTTACTCAGTGATCATCTGCTGGAGTCAGAAAATTTTATCTTCAAGTGCAAGAGACCCAAGGAGGAGTCAAAGATTAGATGCTAAAGCCAGCAGGGGACATTATCAAGATGCCAGCGCATCTAGCATGATGGGAAAGCCTGAAACTTGGAGCACGTGATTATTTCTGTAGTGGGAGAAGACAGAAAAATCATCAAGAAAGTTTAATGTTTACGTGGGCGAAGGGCCATTTAAATTCTAATCAGTGTAAAGTAAATATGCAGGTTGACTGACTCTCAATGATCCTAGCAACTTACCTGATTCTCTAGCAACAAACCAGCTGCCCTGGCAGAGGACAGAGCCATAGCCGTTATCTTTATTTCTGGCATCGCTCTACCTCCAGACATGCTGTCTGGGCGTTTCTCGGCTGACCTGAAGAACCGCCCTCTTAACTTGACTCCGTTCCACTCCTGCATTGGCTCTAGCCTCCCATCTCTGCCTTTGAACTTTGCACTGTTTCTAATTGTGCTCCTCATCTCTGTCAGATCTCTGGCAGGTTACATTGTTTGGGCTTTGGTTTTCCACCGGTCCCCTGGCCTCTGCTGCCCTCTGGTGACGGCTTGCGGCTCTGCCCCCTTATGACTGGAAATCAGATGTCTGATTGTAAAATTCCATCACTTTTCCACCTTACCTGTTCTCTTAACTTACTGTTTTGTCTCATCTACTGTTTTTGAGAGGAAGCTGGAACTATACATATGAACTTTCCAGTTGTAACTTTCTACAAATATATGATGGTTGCAAAAAAAGATGGAGATTTCTTTACAATGAGGTAATAACGGCACAATGAAGAACTGTTATCTATTAAGGATGCTACAGGGTGAATGTGAAATTTGGAAAATGCCAAGAGTCTCATCTTCACTCCATCCCAGGCACCTTATTAGCTTATAGTGGGGGAGAGGGAAGAAGGAGCGATAAGAAAAAGAAGGAAAAAAATCATTTTGGCAAAAGCATAAAGGCAGGGGGCTGTCTTCATTCAGGTTCCCTAAACAGCAATCCTTAAAACAAGAACATGGATGCATGTAGTTTGTTTGGGAGGCAATTGCAGAAATAAAGAGTGAGAAATTGGGAAAGATTAGACAGTGGGGGAGCTAAATAAGAATGAGTATGTGAGGTTCTCATACAGATTCCGCAGGGGCATCTTGAGAAGCAGACAGAATACCTGCCAGTATTGTCCACCTAAAGGACAAGAGGCTGGAACATTTACCCACAGCTTCCTCTCCTATTGGTTGAGCATTGGTGTCAACACCCTTCTCACTGATGTGCTGTCCCAGCATGCAATGCAACCAGATTCCTTGGCTTTGACAAAGGTCCTGGAACAAAAGCAGAAAGACAGATATGTGCAATTGAAGTGGGATGCAGTCAGTACAAGCTGAGTGTGAGCTTGATAGGAACTATCCACCAGAACTGTGGCTGAGTTCCCACAGAACCTTCCACCACAACTGAGGTTAAGACCAGAGGTGGACTGAAGGGATATGACAAGGATCCCAGACATGTCTGCTACAGACCCCAAAAGGCTAGATCCGCAGTGGAAGAGTGAACCAGAAGTAAAGCCACCTTCCCAGGGCACTGCAAGTAAAATTACCTGCATGGAGTGGAGAAAAAGCTCTTCTGAGACTATAGAACCACAAGCATAGCCCTCATGGTGGTCTGAAGCCTGGATTCACATAAACTGTGTGGTTTGAAATACCTCAAGTCAAAATTTTAGTGTAAAATATCCCTGACAGGTGGAGCCACAAGGCTCTCAGGAGAAGCACTTATAAATTTTGGTGGAAGAAAATGTAGCTTCAATCCAGGCCTCAAAAAATTCCCACAGATAAAATTCCAAGGACTATAAGTCACAATAAAAACAAAACAAAACACACAGGGAAAGAAGGCACCATGAGTAAACGCTGATAGAAACAACATGCAACAAATACACCAACAAAGACATCAGACATAGGAATTATGAGATGGGTAAGATACTTGCCATTTACTCTCCAGATTCACTCTCCCCTTCTTTCCCATCCCTCTCAGTACCCTGTGAGGCTGATCTGTGTGAACTGCATCAGTGTGTTCTTTTGCATATTGACTGCCAGTTCTGCAAATACAGGCACTGGCAAGAGATTGGCGGTCCAGGTGTTTATACCTGGAACTCTTTAATTTACTTCAGCAATGGTTTGTAGTTTTCAGTGTACAAGTCTTTTCACCTACTTGGTTATATTTATTCCCAAATATTTTATTCTTTTGGCTGCTATTGTAATTGGAATTGTTTTCGTAATTTCCTTTTTTGTACATTTCATTGCTGGTGTATAGACACACAACTGATTTTTGTGTTAATCTTATATCCTGCAACTCTGCTGAATTCCTTCATTAGCTCTAGTTAAATTTTTATTGGATGCTTGGTTTTCTACATACAAGATTATGTCATCAGTGAACAGAGACATTTTTACTTCTCCTTATCCAATTTGAATGCCTTACTTTTTTTTCTTGACTAATTGTTCTGTCTAGAACTTCCAGTACAATGTTGAACAGCACTGATGAACGTGAGCATCCTTCTCTTATTCCTGATCTTAGGGAGAAAGCGTTCAGTCTTTCACCATTAGATATGATGTTAGCTGTGGGTTTTTCACAAATGTCCTTTATCAAGGCGAAGTTCCCTTCTATTCCTGGTTTGCTGAGTGTTTTCATCATGAAATGGTGTTGAATTTTGTCAAAATTTGCTCCTGCATCAATTGAGATGATCATGTGGGGTTTTTTCCTTTGTTTTATTAATATGATGTATTATATTGATTTCATATGTTGAACCGTACTTGCATTCCTAGAAGAAATCTCATTTGGTCACATAAAGGCGTACAATCCATTACTGTGTTTTAGGATTCAGTTTTCTAGTATTTTGTTGTGGATTTTTGCATCTATATTCATCAATGGTATTGGTTTGTAGTTTTCTTTCTTGTGGTGTCAGGGTAATGCTGGCCTCATAAAATGGGTTAGGAAGTGTTCTCTCCATTTATCTTTTTGAAACAGTTTGAGAAGGATTAGTGTTAATTCATTTTCAAATGTTTTGTAGAATTCACCAGTGAGATCATCTGGCCCGACCTTTTATTTTGGGGGGAAGGTTTTGATTACTGATTCAGTCTCTTCACTTTTTTTTTTTTGCTCATGCTGCAGGGCTTTGTGGGATATTAGTTCCCCAACCAGGGATCAAACCCGGGCCCCTGGCACTGAAGGCCTGGAATCCCAATCCCTGGACCTCCAGGGAATTACAGTCTCTTTTGATCCTTTTTGTTTCTGTGACATCAGTTGTAATGTCTTTTCTTTGTGATTCTTTTCATTTGAATTTTCTCTCTTTTTTTCTTAGTGTAGCTAAGGGTTTGTAGAGTTTATCTTTAAGAAAAAAAACTGTTTCACTGATTTTTTTCTATTATTTTTCTGTTTTCTATTTCATTTATTTCTGCTTTAATATTTATTTCCTTCCTTCTGTTAACCTTGGGCTTAGTTTGTTCTTCTTTTTCTAGTTCCTTGAAGTGTAAAGTTTGGTTGTTTATTTGAGATCTTTCTTCTTTTCTATGTAGGTATTTATTGCTGTGAACGTCCCTCTTAGTACTGCTTTTGTTGCATCCCCTAAGTTTTGGTATATTGTGTTTCACTTGTTTCAAGGTACTTTCTAATTTTCTTTTGATTTCTTTTTTGACAGGATAGTTGCTCAAGAGTTGTTTAATTTCCACATATTTATGAATTTTCCAGTTTTCCTTCTGCTATTGATTTCTAGTTTCATTTCACTGTGGTCAGAAAAAATACTTGGTATGATTTCAATCTTCTTCAATTTGTTAAGACTTCTTGTGACCTAACTTCTGATCTATCCAGAGCAGAAGGTGCCTCTTGCTCCAGAGCTTCTTGCTCCAGACCTCCCCATGGAATCTGGCTGAAGCTAGTCTGCACTGAGACCGCATCCTTGCTTAGCTATCTTCTCCCCCTGCCCTCTCCTACCTTCTATCCTGAGAGCCTTCCTTCAATAAATCACAATGTACCTGATTCTCTTTTTTGGACTCTGCTACTAGGGAACCTGACCTAAGAAGAAAACTGATGATGCAGTAGGTGGAGAAGAAAATAGCAGGAGAATATAAATGAATAAACACCCCAGACATCCTCTACCCAGGTCTTCCCTATCCAAAAAGTCTTCTCATACAATCCAATTCTGTCCTTTTAGAGGAAACATCCTGATGAATTAATGAATGCCATTCCTCAGACTTTCTAGCTGGGGACACAGCTAACTGTAATAAAACATGACTCACACCAAAACAGAAAGCTCTGCAATGACCTTAGAGGAGGAAGTTGATTTCCGCCGAATCCCCCCACCCACCCCAGCTTAAGTGTGTCTCTTCCTTCACTCCCTTCCCCCAAACCCAATATTTTCAAGCACCGAGAAGCGCAGACACAAGCACCTTCTCTCTAGCTCTGTATTTTGCTCATCTAATCTTTCCCATACTGTGTCCTGGTTATAATAGTTTCCTGGGACCTTATTCTTTTCTGAATCTCCGGCCCCAAGCAGAGGGCCTGGCCCCAGGAGTACTCTGTAAGTAATTACTGAGAAATTTGGGGAAGGTGAGGGAGTGTAGAAAGGGCAAGGGGAGAATACCAGGAGGAAGGAAGGATCCTTCGCTCTGAGCCAGACGGAAAGAGGTTCTAGGGAACCAATGCACCCTGAGCCTGCGGTTTGGCTACAAAAGCCCTGTGAAAGCTCCGAGAAGGCGGGTCAGACTTCCTTGTCCGACTCCCAGTCCTTTAGCTGGCTCAGGGCAAAAACAGTCGCCGATAAAGCTGACTGGGGGACACGTGGAGGGGCCGGGCTCAGGGGCCGTGAGCCGCACGTCGCTTGACTTCGAAGGGACACATCCGGCCGGTGGCCGCCGGCGTCGGGTGAGTCCCGCTCCGCCAGCGGAGCGCAGGGCGCGCGGCACGGGCACCGAGGGCAGGAGGCGCGGGGGACTCGGCACCTCCCCCGGGGTCTCGCGTTCGCAGACTTCTCGCCCGGGAGGAAGGCAGTCGTCCGAGAAGAGAAGCCGAGGTGTCTTCCTGGAACGGTGCACAGGACCGACTGGACGCCCTCAGGAGGGACGAGGGTGAGTCTGGCAGTCGTCCCGGGGCGCGCGCGGTCCCCGGAGGCGGCGGGGCTGAAGGGCGCAGCCAGATTCCTGGGCAGTGAGGGGAGAGCCGCGGTGGGAGGTGGGGGTGGCCCACGGTCCCATTTCCTGGAACTCAGGACCGAGTTGGTCTTCTTTCCTCGGCTCTGAGGGTGGAGCCGCCCGCTCGTGGCTCCGACTGCTTCCAGCTAAAGAAGGCGCGGCAAAGGGGTGGGCTCCGGGTGGAGGTCGTTGTGGAAGGGCCTCGGGAACCCAGCTCGGAAGAATCGGCCAAGCAGCCCCAGACAGACAACTCCAGACGGTGGGGCATTGCCAAGGGAGATGATTCCAGATCTTGATGATTAATGCCCTCTTCCTTTTCTGGGGCCCATTTTAGACGCAAGGAGAGTAACCTCATGTAAAATGTCTCATCAGGAAAGGTTGCTTGATGGCATTTTTCGGAGGGGAGGAGGAAATGGCATTAGAGTTCTCAATGGATTTATATTGTTACTACCGTTTTAAGATTTTTCACTTTTAAAATTAGTGACTTTTACCCCTTGTTGTTTCTCTGAAAGTAACATATCCTTGTCAAGGTTGTTAGCAGTTTTACATATTACAAATAGCACCTCAATGCACATCCTTTTTTTTTTTTTTTTTTTTTGTGGTACGCGAGCCTCACACTGTTGTGGCCTCTCCCGTTGCGGAGCACAGGCTCCGGACGCGCAGGCTCAGCGGCCATGGCTCACGGGCCCAGCCGCTCCGCGGCACGTGGGATCCTCCCAGACCGGGGCGCGAACCCGGTTCCCCTGCATCGGCAGGCGGACGCGCAACCACTGCGCCACCAGGGAAGCCCAATGCACATCCTTAGTGTCCAACTATCTGTACACATATGAGCTTTTCCACAACACGTTCCTAGAAATTCACATTGTTGAGTCAAAGTATATATGTATTTATATTCCCTTTCATCCTTTTGGTATCTTTATCCTATACTTAATAAGCCCTAAACAATTTTAGTAATTATAATTTTAATATCTTATACGTAAGTCCCTCTTTATTACAAAAATCCTTGTTATCCCTACTAATTTCCTCCTTCAAATGAACTTGAGGATCATTTAGTTTCAGTACCAAAACGTGCCATTGAGAGTTTTACTGAAGCTGCATTAAATTGGATTTACCTTTGGAAAGGATTGCCAGGTTTGTCATTTTTAATCTTCCCAGCCAGAAAAATAACAGTTCTTTCCATTTAGTTTTTTGGTTTTTATCCCTGCAGTGAAAGCACCGAGTCTTAACCACTTCTCCGCCAGGGAAGACCCTCTCCATTTCTTGAAGCTTTGTTTTCTGTGGTTTTCCTCATACCATGTGATCACTTTTCCTGCGAAATGTATTATTTTATTTTATTATTATTATTATTTTTTTTTTTTTTTTTTTTTTTTTTTGTGGTATGCGGGCCTCCCTCTGTTGCGGCCTCTCCCGTTGCGGAGCACAGGCTCCGGACGCGCAGGC
>NC_041230.1:43620259-43626893 GCF_002837175.3 Physeter macrocephalus | reverse complement strand
AGCGGCCGTGGCTCACGGGCCCAGCCGCTCCGCGGCATGTGGGATCCTCCCAGACTGGGGCGCGAACCCAGTTCCCCTGCATCGGCAGGCGGACGCGCAACCACTGCGCCACCAGGGAAGCCCGAAATGTATTATTTTAAACTGTTGCTTTGATGAGGGGGATATTTTTTCCGATGATCTTCTGTTTAGTTGTTTCTGAGATACGGCTTTTTTGCCGAGGCTGGCAATAATATCACTGAAGCTTGGAGCTATGAAGCTGCAATCCGCAACATTTTCACATCTGCCTTTGTCTCCGGTGGACCAGAGAAAGGCATATAGTTCATTGCCCATAGGAGTCCCAAGAAATGGCCGTGAAGCGATCTGCTTAGCAACTGCGAATACCTGGGCAGCCTGAGACCCACTGAGTCTTTTTAGGTGTGCCCTAATACCTGTTACTTCTCTTGTTACATCAGTATAACACTAAGGCAACAACAAAAATGTATCAATTAGTTGCTTATTTGGTTTGGCTTCTGCTAGTTTCTTACTCATGCTTTTAAACCAGATTTGGGCTCCAGACCAATTACCTTCTTGGACTAGAACTGTTGGGATTAACTTTGTTTAAAAGTACTTTAGAGGGACTTCCCTGGCGGTCCATTGGTTAAGACTCCGCACTCCCGCTGCGGGGGAACTAAGATCTTGCCTGCCAAAATAAAAGTCCTCTGGCAACCGTTTCCGTGGACTTGTACTTATTTAAAGGCAACCTTTCCCTACCTCAGGATCTTCACCTATACAATGCAGATAACCACGGTGAGCTTGTGGTTCCAAAGCACTTAGCCTGTAGCAATCATCGCTATTATCATCATTCATTACTGAACCCAGTTGCCTTTGGCTGCAAGTACAGCAAACACGATTCAAATGAGCTTAAACAATAAGGAAGATTATTGGTTCGTGAAACCTGTAATTGAGGAATGGGGTAGACTTCAGGGTCAGTTGAAACCACCAGTGGCTCAATGTTGTCACTGAGGGCTCATTCTTTTCTTTCCGTTCTGCCATCTGTAGGTTAGCCTCATTCCACAGCTTTAGAATCAGGGCTCCATGCTTTCTCACTCATATTCAGAGAGAGGTTGAGAGTTAGAAGCTGACTTCCTGGGCTGTCTTAGGGGAGCCAGGAAGTTCCCCAGCAAACGTACCCCTCAAAGTAGCCCAGGTGCCCAGTTTTGAACCAATCACTGTGATCAGCTACTAGGAATTGTCTGATGGCTTAGATCAACGTTTCTCAACCCCTGCACTATTGACATTTTGGGCTGGATCATTCTTTGTTGGCGGGGTGGGGTGGGAGGCATCCTATGCATCGTAGCACCTTGACCTCTACCTGCTAGATGTCAATAACACCCATCCCCTAGTCGTGGCAACCAAAAATGTCTCCAGACGTGGCCAAAAGTCCCAGCAGGGAGTGGGGGGCGTGTGCAAAGTCACCTTCAGTTTAGAACCACTGGCTTAGTTACAAGTCTCACCCTTAGGACCAGGGGTGGGGCCAGCTCCCCACAAACTGATTGCTGAATGGAGGAGGAGCGGATAGTCACAGAAAATTTGGGCAGCAATAGGAAGTAGAGAAATGGATGCTGTGTAGGCAACACAGATGTCTACCCCAACTCCTCTGGGCCTGAAAAATCTCTTAGTCTTTAGTGCAAATGCCTCTGAGGGGTCAGCACTTACAACATGAAGGCTTATTGATGCATCGGCCAATGGGGAGGCTGGAACAAATTTACAGAGTGCTAAAAACACAGTAGAGAGGGATGGAGGTGAGGAGCAGGGAGGCAGGGCTGCTCAAGCCCTGGGAAAAGAGACAGAAAAGAAAATTTGAGATTGCAGAAGCCAACTTCTATTACAGTCCTGAATATCCCCAGCCGGCTGTGGCCAAGGTTGTAAACTGAGACTTCATGGGCAATATCGAGTTGACAAACATATTTTATTTGACCAACACAGTGTCGGACTACACAGTTTTTAAAACATTTTTTGACTTGGTTGCAATATTTTAAATTGAGAGATTTAACATAAAAATCCAAATTTCTGATTGCTCTTTAAAAACTAGAAGATCTTCCACCACTGGGCCCTTTATCCTTGAAGAGTTGGTGACTTACTAGGTAATCCTTGCCCTCTTTAGAAAGGGCCTGAGCTTTTCAACCTACTATCCTATAGTCACCCCTATACTTTGGCAGGATATATTTGTTAGAATAGGCTAAACTTATTTAATAAATAGACCCCAACATATAATGGTTCAAATGCAATAGAAATTTAGTCCATGGCAGATATTCCAGGTTTATGAGCAGCTCTCCTCCAAGTGATGATTCCGGGATCCAGGATTCTCCCTTCTTGGGCTCTACCACACCTAGGGCTACATCATCCTGTGTAACCAGCTGACAGTGTGTGAAGGAGACAAACCTGACTCAGCCCAAAGTAACACTTATATTACTCACACCGTAGTGGTGAGAACTAGTCACATGGCCACATCAAGGTGCAAGGAAGACTGGGAGATGTAGTTCTAGCTGGGCCAACACTTCCCAGCTAAAACTGGAAGATTTTGGTGGACAGCAAGCCATCTCTACCTTACATGAAATTGATGGGGGGACCTCTACAGCCATTTAAATCACAGACACCCTTAGCCCAGTAGTAAATATGCAGGAGATTCCTGGGACTTAAACAAATTCCATCTGTTTCTTCCAGATATGGATCAATTGAGGCAGATCATCTCCTTAGGCCAGCTTGTCTACAACCAGTGTGAAGAGATGAAATACTGCCAGAAACAGTGCTGGCATCTAAGGAACCATGTCCATGGCCTGCTGCAGCCTCTGCAAATGCTCCAGGCCCGAGGAGAGAGGAACCTGCCCACCGAGATAACCACTGCCCTGAAACGTTTCCAGGCTGCCCTAGCGGAAGCTAAGGAACGGATAGATAAGTTCAGCAATAAATCCAATATCCAGAAGTTTCTAACAGCAGGGCATGACAGAATACTCTTCAGTGGAGTGAACAAGAGGCTGAGAGATGTCTGGGAGGAGTTCTCACTGCTGCTTCAGGTCGATCAATGGATGCATATTTCAAGCATCAGCCCAGGAGCATTCTGGCAACAGGAAGATCAATAGGATGCAGAGGAAGACAGGAAGGTTATCCAAGACTGAGAAGTGGTAAGGAGTTCTTTTAGATGAGGGGACTCCAAATGGGGGTATATTAGTCTCATTTTGGTTTACCAAAAAATCAGGAAGGCTGAAGAGGTTTTAGCAGGGGTCTATTCATGTAACTCAGAACTCCGGACATCCCTGGGTACAGACATGGTGGGGGCTGGTGAGATTTGAGTGTGCCACCAGTGGCGGGGTGGGGGTGATACTGATGAGTCGTGTTTCCCTTTCCATTCTCTTTGACGTCAATCCTCCCAGCCTTAGTTTTTCCAGGACCTTCCATTAATATGTAAATTATCCGGGAAGAAAAATTCACTAATTATCTAAACAAACAGGAATTGAGTACCATGTGCCAGGCACTGTTCTAAGTGCTGGAGATTCAACACAGAGCAAAATACACAAGATCTTTGCCTTCATGGAACATAAAGTCTGCAGATAGAGGGCTAAGTAAATTATTTTATCTAAAGGCAATAAAAATCGTACACATGGTAATGAGATGGAAAGTGACAGTGGGTGCAGCGAGAGTGGTCAGGGTGACATTTGAATGTACACCTTGAATAATGAAAAGGAGCGAGTCATGTGAAGTTGAGGGAGAGGCGCATTCCAGGCCGGGAAGACAGTGAATGCAAAAGCCCTGAGGTGCGAGGAACAGCCAGAAGCCAGGATGGCTTTAGTGTGGTAGGTGAAGGAGAGATACCAGATTAAAGTGGGGAAGTAGGCCAGGAGATACAGGAGCAAGGTCATGCAGATCCTGGTAGGCCTGATAAGAATTTTAGATTTTATTCTGAGTCATTAGAAGTCAGTGAAAGGAGATCCTTAAATGTGGGCCTGTCATGATTTGATTTGTATGAAAAGAAAATCACCCAGGCTGCTACGTGGCAAATGGATATGTATTAGTCAATTACTGCTGCACTAATGCTGCATAACAAACCATACCAGAACTCAGACGCTTAAAACAATAGTCATTAATTCTCTTGCTCACAGATCTGTGGATCTGCTGGGGTTCTCCTGATCTCATGTAGGCTTGGCTGGGCTGGCCTTTAGGCACCAGGTCCAATTTGGGTCTGTTCCACGTGTCTCATTCTGGAGCCAAGGCTAAAGCAGCAATGAGTACCTGGAGAATGTTCTTTCCGAGGTAGAATGGCAAGAAGGGAAGCTCACCAGTGCCAGCACATTTCAAGACTCTATTTGTATCACATCCGTTAGCATCCAAAGCAAGTCATATGGGCAAGCCCAACATGAAGGGACAGGGAGGGTGGGGTGCCCACTATGAGGCTGTGGCCAGAGTGTGGATGTGTAATACTACTACATGGGAGTGAAGAATTGGGAACAATAATTCAGAAAACCCCAGGGGGCAAGAGTAGAAGTATGGAACTTCCCTGGTGGCGCAGTGGTTAAGAATCCGCCTGCCAATGCAGGGGACATGGGTTTGATCCCTGCTCTGGGAAGATGCCACATGCCGTGGAGCAACTAAGCCCGTGCGCCACAACTACTGAGCCTGCGCTGTAGAGCCCATGAGCCACAACTGCTGAGCCCGTGCACCACAACTACTGAAGCCCGCATGCCTAGGGCCTGTGCTCCGCAACGAGAGATGCCACCACAATGAGAAGCCCGTGCACCGCAACGAAGAGTAGCCCCCGCTCGCCGCAACTAGAGAAAGCCTGCGTGAAGCAACGAAGACCCAGCGCAGCCAAAAATAAATAAATAAATTATTTTTTTTTAAGTTAAAAAAAAAAAAGAGTGGAAATATGAGCCCGGTTAGGAGACCACTTTAGAGGCTAGGTAAGAGATGACAGTGGCTTGAATTAGAGTGGCTCGAATTGGACTCGGCAGAGGGCAAGGCTCTAAAGGGATTAGACACGGGCTAGGTTGGACTGGGGGATGACGGTAGAGCCAGGGACCACCAGAAGAGGGAAGAGAGGGAAGGATGGACCCGTGACCTCTTTACACTTTTGCAGATCCTGGTGATATGAATTCCAAATCCTTCCCTCTTATTAGGATTGTGGGTGGAGGGAGAGGAATTAAGGGGACAGTGAAAGACATTTGGATGAACCTTCCAGGTAATGGAACTCAGAGGGATAACTGTTCTGCCACCTTGATGTGGAGGGTGGTCCAACCCCAATCAGGTCAGCAGGAGACACTCAAACAGGACAAACCAGATATGGAAGAGACCTGTGGGCAAAATGGGTTCTTTTCTGGACGAGGAAAAGTGAGGCATTTTTAATCCCCCAACCAAGTACCTGCTGCCAAGGAAAAAGAGAGTCAGGAATTGGGTTGGAGTGAGGTTGGGGGCGGTGCAGAGGCTGATCCAGCCAAAGGGCAGGATTGGTCCCTGGCCTTCCTAATCTTCAGAGTTTTCATTGGTCCACTTTCTGGTGGAAGTGGCCCGTTGGTGTCATCAACTTGGAGGAAAGGATTTACTTCCTGCAATTTTGTAAAGCCATTTTTATTGGGTAATACATTCATATAGTACAAAATTCAAAAGGTACAAAAAGGACCCAGCATGAGACATAAATCTGCCACTCTCATCCTTGACAGCAAGGTTCCATTCCAAGACACGCGCTCTCTTACCAGTTTCTTGAATAGCCTTCTGGAGATTTAAGTTTATATTTTGTTGTTTTGTTTTTTTTTGTTTTTTTTGGGGGGGGTACGCGGGCCTCTCACTGTTGTGGCCTCTTCCGTTGCGGAGCACAGGCTCCGGACGCGCAGGCCCAGCGGCCATGGCTCACGGGCCCAGCCGCTCCGCGGCACGTGGGATCCTCCCAGACCGGGGCACGAACTCGTGTCCCCTGCATCAGCAGGCAGACTTGCAACCACTGCGCCACCAGGGAAGCCCTGTTTGTTGTTATTGTTGTTGTTGTTATTGTAAAATCAGTTGCATGCTAAACACACTGTTCTCCTTCTTGCTTTTCTCAGTAAATAACCTTGAATATTCTTCTGTATATATGCCCATAGAGTTGTCTCATATTCCTTGGTAAACATGGACCAGATATATTTAAGCATCTCCCTGTTGATGGGCATTTAAGTTGTGTCCAGTTTTTCACTATTGTAAATAGTCCTGTTGTGAGCATCTTTGTATATATTTCAGGATATCTTTAGGGAAAATCCCTAGAAGTAGAGTTACTGGGTCTAATTGCTGGGTCAAAGAGTATGGACATTTTAAATTTTGATACAGGTTGGCAGATTACCCTCCACACAGGTTGTAGAAATATCACTCCTACTAACCATGTCTGAGATTGTCTGTTGCGATTTTCCTGGTTTGAGCACTGAAGGTCCCATATCCTCAGAATTCCTCAGTCCTGAGAAAACTAGGATGGTTGGCCACCCTATGTAGTGTATGATCAATTTTTTAAACATATTTCTGAATATATAAATCAGGATAGGTTAGATTACACTATAGTTAAAAAAAAAAAAAAAAACAACTCAGTGTCTTTTTTTTTTTTTTTTTTTTTTTTTTTTTGCGGTACGCGGGCCTCTCACTG
>NC_041230.1:43614327-43619457 GCF_002837175.3 Physeter macrocephalus | reverse complement strand
CTTTAATTTTTTTAATGTGGCTGCATTTTCCCTCACAGCATGGCCTCTCCTGCTGGTTATGTTTTGCTGCTCTTGCCTACAGAGAGGACAGAGCAACTCCCATCTTATTCTCTCTGGAAGTTTCTCCACTGCTTCAGGTGACCTGACTTTGGAACATAGAATCCCACTCTAAAGGAAAACCTCCAGTGATGTTTACACTCCTGGGTGACGACCAAGGTGACTGACTCACTCTGTGTGTGTCAGTTCTTGCATCTCAGGCCCATGCCCTTGACTTCCTGTCTGAGCTTCCCTCCCCAGCCCCTGCAGTCTGTGCCTCATTTCTTCCTCCTATACATATTTACTCAGCTCCCCATGAGCACTGTATGCCCTCCGGGGATATATGGTTGAGTCTGGGAGACATTACTCAAATAACTAAGGGAAATGTAGAATTCCGACATGCCAGACGCCACAAAGAATACCCACAAAGACTCTGTGGGTATTGGACCCCTTCAAGGAGTCAAACTGCGTGAGATGGAGATGGAGAAACATAGCAGAGGCGAGTCTGTCTCTGTAGAGAGATGGTGGAGTGGGCTGCAGAGAGTAGGCCCTCTGAGTGGGGCTGGGTCTTCATAGTGTTTGGCTCCTTTCCATCAGTGACCCCACCTCAGTTATCCATCATCATGGAGTACTGTGAGCTCGGGACCCTGAGGGAACTGCTGGATCAGGAAAAGGACCTCACCCTTGCCAAGTTGACTCTTTATTACCTTCTCTCCTAGGGATGAGGTCAGTCCCACAGAAACGCAAGAAGGGGCTCCCAGAAGATCAAGTCAAGGAGATTAAGAAGGAGGAGCTTCCAGAAGCCGATTGGACCCTGCTAAAGGAACATTAATTTAGCACACTTTATGAAGGAAAATACCGCAAATCTCCAGTGGCCATAAAAGTATTCAACAAACCCCAGGCCAGAGACATTGGGTAAGTTGTTGTGCAGAGTTCTCTCTGTAACACCCCAAGTTACTTCCTCTCTGTAACTCCACAAGGAGAGAGGCATATTGTCTCCATATTTAGATATAGCGGAACCCAGACCCCAAAGGGTTAAATGACTTGCTCTCCGCTATTAAGGAGCAGAGTCTAGACTTAAAGACATGTCTTCCAGCATCAATTCTGGAAACTTCTCTTATTTATTCATGTACGTAGATATTTTTAAAGATGTATTCCTGGGAATTCCCTGGCAGTCCAGTGGTTAGGACTTGGTGCTTTCACTGCCGTGGGCCCAGGTTCAATCCCTGGTCAAGGAACTAATAAGATCCTGAAAGCTGCAAGGTGCGGCCGGGAAGAAAAAACAAAAGATGTATTTCCTTTTATTCCTGTTTCTTAGTTTCCCATCCCTTCCACAGACAATAAAGTGTTTCGTTTGTATGTGTTCTGGCAAAATGTATGTTGTCATTATACGTGTGTGCATTTTAAATTTTCACAAATGGTAGTGTTATATGTCTGCTGCCTACTTTTCTTACCATTCTCACTCAGCATCATGTACTGTACTTGTAGTCCTTTCCTTCTGACTGCTGTCCATGGTGGAGATCCACATTTTGCCTTTTTTTCCAGTGATGGAAAACAACCTGTTTCTAACTTCCCCGCAACAAAAATAATGCTGCCTTAAGTATCGCCGTATGGACCTGTATGGGAATTTCTTTGGGCTATATTGCCAGGAGAGGGATTGATTGATCATAGGGTATGCGTATATTAAATTGACTAAGAATTACCAGATGACTCTTCAGAACAGGTTGTATACACCTATACTCACCCCTGGGAGATGCTGACGATCCCTCACACCCCACATATACACAGATGGTCACTACACTGAGTGTTCTCTGAAGGACCTCCCAATCCTGAAATACTAATTTCCCCTTTTATTCTCCTAGAATAGCGAGGCGTACTTTCAATAATGAAATCAGAGGCATGAAGAAATTTGATTCCCCCAACATCCTGTGTCTGTTTGGGATTTGCACTGATGAAACAGGTAAGGCTGCTTCTAGGACTGGGTATGCTTTTGGTGGTCTGTCATATGTCTTCTGTGTTTTACTGCATTGCATTTTTAAAGAACAGCTCAAAGGGTGGCATCTACACAAGTGCTTTTTTATCAACGTTAATTTTCTCACATCCCAAGATGCAGGTTCCCATCTTCTTTCAGGAGAAGAGGGCTTGAAGTTGGTTTCAGCCCCAGGGCTGGTTTGCACTAATGCGACCATATCTCCTCCTGCTGGTTCACTGGGAACCAAGGAAATGCTTGTTCAGATGCTGACCTGGGTGATGGGTGTGTTTTGTTGCAATAAAACGTTATAAAGCTGACTGACCCAAACAAGGAATCTAACGTTGATCATTAATGTAGAGTGAATCTAAAAGCTAAATTAACTTACCCCTTTACCAAGAACCTCACTCCTCAGGTTCATTTTAACTTTAATTTTTTTTTTTTTTTTTTTTGCGGTACGCGGGCCTCTCACTGTTGTGGCCTCTCCCGTTGCGGAGCACAGGCATAGAATCCCACTCTAAAGGAAAACCTCCAGTGATGTTTACACTCCTGGGTGACGACCAAGGTGACTGACTCACTCTGTGTGTGTCAGTTCTTGCATCTCAGGCCCATGCCCTTGACTTCCTGTCTGAGCTTCCCTCCCCAGCCCCTGCAGTCTGTGCCTCATTTCTTCCTCCTATACATATTTACTCAGCTCCCCATGAGCACTGTATGCCCTCCGGGGATATATGGTTGAGTTTGGGAGACATTACTCAAATAACTAAGGGAAATGTAGAATTCCGACACGCCAGACGCCACAAAGAATACCCACAAAGACTCTGTGGGTATTGGACCCCTTCAAGGAGTCAAACTGCGTGAGATGGAGATGGAGAAACATAGCAGAGGCGAGTCTGTCTCTGTAGAGAGATGGTGGAGTGGGCTGCAGAGAGTAGGCCCTCTGAGTGGGGCTGGGTCTTCATAGTGTTTGGCTCCTTTCCATCAGTGACCCCACCTCAGTTATCCATCATCATGGAGTACTGTGAGCTCGGGACCCTGAGGGAACTGCTGGATCAGGAAAAGGACCTCACCCTTGCCAAGTGCATCATCCTGGTCCTGGGGGCAGCCAGAGGCTTATACAGGTATCAGATGGGGGAGAGGGCTCCAAGAAGAACGGAATGAGTCTGTCTTCTTTACTGATAGTCCCAGAGATAAGGAGAGAAGAGGCCAGAAGCCCCAGGTAGCCTTCCCTTCCATAAGTTGTTTTACTACTTAACTCTGATTGTAACACCTGAGACAGAAGGGGGAACTGTGGCTTAATCCAGTGAGCACAGCTCCCAGAACTGAGGGTTGAATGTAATGTCCAGGCTGCTGTTGTGGAATTGGACAGGCCTTAGTCTTAAGGTTACCAGATTTAGCAAATAAAAATACAAGATGTCCAGTTAAATTTGAATTTCAGATGAGCAATGAACAATTTTTTAGTATAAGTATATCCCAAATATTACATGAGACATACTTTTACTAAAATTTCAGATATACAGAATTTCATATAAACCATAATACTTTTTTAGTACTTTTTAAAAAAAAAAAGTATTGATTTTCCAAAATTAAAAATGAGCTGGGTGTCCTGTATTTTATCTGGAAGCTCACACATAGTCTATGGTTCCTTTAGCCCAAGGGCCCCCAAAGCTCAGTCACTCACAGACCGCTTACATGGTTATTACTGTATTCACAATAATGCCAGTATTATTTACTTAATATTTTCCTTTTAATCAGCTCACTTTTTAAAAACCTAAATAAGTTTTTTTTAAAAAAAGGACACTTTCTTTTACTACCATAAATTGAAGACGAGAATCACTTATCACAAATAGGTGACCACAAATAAAACCAAAACTGGCAGTCCAGTGGTTAGGACTTGGTGCTTTCACTGCCGTGGGCCCAGGTTCAATCCCTGGTCAAGGAACTAATAAGATCCTGAAAGCTGCAAGGTGCGGCCGGGAAGAAAAAACAAAAGATGTATTTCCTTTTATTCCTGTTTCTTAGTTTCCCATCCCTTCCACAGACAATAAAGTGTTTCGTTTGTATGTGTTCTGGCAAAATGTATGTTGTCATTATACGTGTGTGCATTTTAAATTTTCACAAATGGTAGTGTTATATGTCTGCTGCCTACTTTTCTTACCATTCTCACTCAGCATCATGTACTGTACTTGTAGTCCTTTCCTTCTGACTGCTGTCCATGGTGGAGATCCACATTTTGCCTTTTTTTCCAGTGATGGAAAACAACCTGTTTCTAACTTTCCCGCATCAAAAGTAATGCTGCCTTAAGTATCGCCTTATGGACCTGTTTGGGAATTTCTTTGGGCTATATTGCCAGGAGAGGGATTGATTGATCATAGGGTATGCGTATATTAAATTGACTAAGAATTACCAGATGACTCTTCAGAACAGGTTGTATACACCTATACTCACCCCTGGGAGATGCTGACGATCCCTCACACCCCACATATACACAGATGGTCACTACACTGAGTGTTCTCTGAAGGACCTCCCAATCCTGAAATACTAATTTCCCCTTTTATTCTCCTAGAATAGCGAGGCGTACTTTCAATAATGAAATCAGAGGCATGAAGAAATTTGATTCCCCCAACATCCTGTGTCTGTTTGGGATTTGCACTGATGAAACAGGTAAGGCTGCTTCTAGGACTGGGTATGCTTTTGGTGGTCTGTCATATGTCTTCTGTGTTTTACTGCATTGCATTTTTAAAGAACAGCTCAAAGGGTGGCATCTACACAAGTGCTTTTTTATCAACGTTAATTTTCTCACATCCCAAGATGCAGGTTCCCATCTTCTTTCAGGAGAAGAGGGCTTGAAGTTGGTTTCAGCCCCAGGGCTGGTTTGCACTAATGCGACCATATCTCCTCCTGCTGGTTCACTGGGAACCAAGGAAATGCTTGTTCAGATGCTGACCTGGGTGATGGGTGTGTTTTGTTGCAATAAAACGTTATAAAGCTGACTGACCCAAACAAGGAATCTAACGTTGATCATTAATGTAGAGTGAATCTAAAAGCTAAATTAACTTACCCCTTTACCAAGAACCTCACTCCTCAGGTTCATTTTAACTTTAATTTTTTTTTTTTTTTTTTTTTTT
>NC_041230.1:43611416-43612868 GCF_002837175.3 Physeter macrocephalus | reverse complement strand
GCACAGGCTCCGGACGCGCAGGCTCAGCGGCCACGGCTCACGGGCCCAGCCGCTCCGCGGCATGTGGGATCTTCCCGGACCGGGGCACGAACCCGCGTCCCCTGCATCGGCAGGCGGACTCTCAACCACTGTGCCACCAGGGAAGCCCAACTCAGTGTCTTAAAGAAAGAAATGTTTCCCGTTCAGGGAAAGTCCAGGAGACTCTCCAAGGTAGCTGTTCTCCTTCCAGGATGTTTCAATATTATGGCACTTTGATGTTGACACAGACTTCCCTGAAACCTCTTTCACTTCGTTTCTTGGCCAAAGCAAGGCACCCAGCCATGCCTCGGGGCACTTCCTGTGTGCTTAGAAGTGGAGAGCTGAATATTCATGAGTAGTAATCATTCCTACTGCATCGAATATGATAGAAGAAAACGGGTATCTCGGTGTGCTTTTAACGAGCAGTTCTATTTTTGAGTATCTGCTGCTCTTTTTCTTGCAGAAAATGAAACCATAGAAACTTTATTGAGACAGTTGGGAAACAACACAAAGAAAACCATCGAAATCTTGAGAAGCTGTGAGTTATCAGGTGCCCTGGTGCTTCTGACTGCCCCAAACTAGAAGTCATTAGTTTGCTAGGAACTCCAGCCCACCCCGCCCCGACCCTTGTCCATTTTCTGGGCTGGAAGGCTGGAAGCAGCCCACAGGTTTGGGGGTGTGCTCATGGCTGGCCCAGGCTTCTGTCCCTGGAGAAGCGTTTGAAGGGAACTTCTTGACCCGCCAGATATCTTCTAGCACCTGTCCGAGTGCTGACAACTTCCTTTAGATAGCTTCAAAGCTTCAAGTCATTTGCTGAATTTCCAAGAAGAAATTCAAATCAAATTTAAAATGCTCATCCAGTCTACACATCTGTGAGTCTCAGCTTTATGCTGGAGCCAGTACATAGAGGAAACTAAGATGCAGAGAAAGACCCTGCCTTCCGGGAGCTCCCAGCCATGGCCTAGAGGAAGGGAGAGAAAAGAGAGACGTGAGCACTTAACAGCAGTGGGGTTACTGAGCCTGAACTATGTATATACATATTAGAACTGAAATCACTCGACAAGATGCCAAATGCTCAGGTGCCAAGCTGTGTGGCAGTAGGAGTAGATGAGAAAGGTGGGTTGAGATGGGGGTGTAGGCTGGAGACGGGGAGGATCTGAAGAGGAGGGAAAGGAAGTACATGAGACATTTCTATTAACCATCCAGATGTGTCTGTACCAGTCACTCAGAAGCACTGGGACCTCGCTTCTGGGATGAGTCAGTCTTCTGATTGACTTCTGATTGACCAGGCAGGGCCAGCTTTGGTTCACGGTGTAGGGCTTCCCATTCACATGTTGCTAAGATGCCCCTTCCCTTATGACACACACGCTCCTCAACTTATTGACTCTTTTTTTTTTTTTTTTTTTTTTTTGTGGTATGTGGGCCTCCCTCTGC
>NC_041230.1:43584519-43609065 GCF_002837175.3 Physeter macrocephalus | reverse complement strand
CTTTAATTTTTTTAATGTGGCTGCATTTTCCCTCACAGCATGGCCTCTCCTGCTGGTTATGTTTTGCTGCTCTTGCCTACAGAGAGGACAGAGCAACTCCCATCTTATTCTCTCTGGAAGTTTCTCCACTGCTTCAGGTGACCTGACTTTGGAACATAGAATCCCACTCTAAAGGAAAACCTCCAGTGATGTTTACACTCCTGGGTGACGACCAAGGTGACTGACTCACTCTGTGTGTGTCAGTTCTTGCATCTCAGGCCCATGCCCTTGACTTCCTGTCTGAGCTTCCCTCCCCAGCCCCTGCAGTCTGTGCCTCATTTCTTCCTCCTATACATATTTACTCAGCTCCCCATGAGCACTGTATGCCCTCCGGGGATATATGGTTGAGTTTGGGAGACATTACTCAAATAACTAAGGGAAATGTAGAATTCCGACACGCCAGACGCCACAAAGAATACCCACAAAGACTCTGTGGGTATTGGACCCCTTCAAGGAGTCAAACTGCGTGAGATGGAGATGGAGAAACATAGCAGAGGCGAGTCTGTCTCTGTAGAGAGATGGTGGAGTGGGCTGCAGAGAGTAGGCCCTCTGAGTGGGGCTGGGTCTTCATAGTGTTTGGCTCCTTTCCATCAGTGACCCCACCTCAGTTATCCATCATCATGGAGTACTGTGAGCTCGGGACCCTGAGGGAACTGCTGGATCAGGAAAAGGACCTCACCCTTGCCAAGTGCATCATCCTGGTCCTGGGGGCAGCCAGAGGCTTATACAGGTATCAGATGGGGGAGAGGGCTCCAAGAAGAACGGAATGAGTCTGTCTTCTTTACTGATAGTCCCAGAGATAAGGAGAGAAGAGGCCAGAAGCCCCAGGTAGCCTTCCCTTCCATAAGTTGTTTTACTACTTAACTCTGATTGTAACACCTGAGACAGAAGGGGGAACTGTGGCTTAATCCAGTGAGCACAGCTCCCAGAACTGAGGGTTGAATGTAATGTCCAGGCTGCTGTTGTGGAATTGGACAGGCCTTAGTCTTAAGGTTACCAGATTTAGCAAATAAAAATACAAGATGTCCAGTTAAATTTGAATTTCAGATGAGCAATGAACAATTTTTTAGTATAAGTATATCCCAAATATTACATGAGACATACTTTTACTAAAATTTCAGATATACAGAATTTCATATAAACCATAATACTTTTTTAGTACTTTTTAAAAAAAAAAAGTATTGATTTTCCAAAATTAAAAATGAGCTGGGTGTCCTGTATTTTATCTGGAAGCTCACACATAGTCTATGGTTCCTTTAGCCCAAGGGCCCCCAAAGCTCAGTCACTCACAGACCGCTTACATGGTTATTACTGTATTCACAATAATGCCAGTATTATTTACTTAATATTTTCCTTTTAATCAGCTCACTTTTTAAAAACCTAAATAAGTTTTTTTTTAAAAAAGGACACTTTCTATTACTACCATAAATTGAAGACGAGAATCACTTATCACAAATAGGTGACCACAAATAAAACCAAAACAATGTTATTAAATTCTGGCTGCATGATGCCTCCTGCCCAAAGGTCTGCAATTCAGACCGGCATTCTCTTTGTGCAGAGGAGATGTCAGCAGATTTAGGGAGGTATTAAAGACATCCAACACCAAACTGAGACTTTCTTCTTGACGTAATCGGAAAGACTGGAATTAAAAGAAGAATAATTTTCTCACTATGTCATCTTGCATATCACTTATCCATACTTTTGGAAATACTGCTTTAGCTCTTTCTCGGAAATCATAAAGTTTATTCCTTCTCGACTCCCTAGACTAGTGGGTTTTATGAGAAGTAATTTTGGACTGTAGGAGACACTGTTAGGGCCTATCCCGATGGCCTCTGATCCTTTTTACCCGCTCTGCACACTCCTCCCCCACTCAGCATACTTTGCTGCTAACAGCTCATGGCCGCCATCTGCAGAGGAATATCCATGGGCGCTGGAGCCCCTTGGCCCTGAGAGCTGAAAGTGCCCGGGAGCTTTATAGCCACCTGTCCCTGTCCCTGTTCCTCTCCCCCACCCCACCCAGTCCACAGTCATTGAACAACAGGTGTGAGTACAAAAGTCCAGCTCCTTTGCTTCGTGCAGAACAAAGCCTGAGGGGTAGTTATCCTCTAGAGGTCCCCGTGGGGTCAGGCTGAGCCTGGAGCTTCACCTGACGTCACACCCTTGCTTGATTTCTTCTCCTTCTCTGTCCTGCTTCCTCTACTCCCTCACCTGGTTTCTCCTGGGAATACCTTCTTAATCAATCACTTGTACCCAAATCCGTGGCTCATGATCTACTTCTGGGAGAACCCAACCTAAGGCCAACTCTGTGATATCACCCCAAACTGGGAGGCAGGGGCTCCATTAATCCAAAACAGTTACCACTTACTAAGTTGGTGGGAACCCCAGCTTCACATTCTGTTTCAACCAGAAGGGTCCTAGGTATGGTCCAACCATCCAGCCATGCCTCTGAGCCCTTTACTTTCCTCAGTGCTTCCCAGGCAGAGCACCACAGAGGCGTACAGCTCACAATTGTCAAATCTCACCTCTGCATCCTGGTTTTCCCACCTACCCGTGGATAGCAAAGCCTGTGCAAAGTCACTCATGTTCCCTGCCTTTGGTCGTGTCAGGCTGCACCATTCGGAAACACCTGCAGAACTCCACAGAAACATCAGCAGCACGAGCTTCCTGGTAACTAAAGACTGCAATGTGACGGTGAGTGTGGCCTTCCAGGGGCCCTTTGAGTTCGACCTGTGTGACTGTTTGGTGCTGGGAGAGGGTCGCACGTTTCCCAGAGGCCTGTGCCTGCTCGTTTCTCTGCCTTCACCTTAGAACTGAGTTCAACTCTTCCCCTGCCTGGACAGCTTCCCGTGTGCCCACCACAGGACAGACTCCGTCCTGCCTGCTCTTCCGACGCCCGTCGTCCACCACTGCCCAGGCACTCAGCAGGGATGGGCTAAGAGCCATTTCCCCTTAGATGCCTGGACACCACTTCTGTGTCCCTGCAACACCCATGAGGGGATCTTCTTAAGCCCAGGTAGGCATTCAGACTCACAGGCCAGCCATAGCCCACACTTGGCACCTGGAGGCAATTAGAAGGGTATCACGCAACACAGCTTGCCAGCAGGGCAGCATCAAATCCTTCTCTCCAGCCGGAGACGCCACACCTGTCCCCACAATCCTCCAGGAGATAGTCTCCTCATCCTCATCCCAGGTGCGACAGAAAGAGGCTCCCCTCGGGTGGCTGCGGGGCCATCCAGGCTTAGAAGCCTCACGACTCACAGGAGTCAATATTCTTTCCTTTTTTTAAGATTTACTGATTATTTATTTATTTATTTTCTTTCCTTTTTTGGGTGCGTCGGGTCTTAGTTGCGGCACACGGGATCTTCGTTGAGGCGTGCAGGATCTTTCGCTGTGGCACGCGGGCTCTTCCTTGTGGCGCATAGGCTTCCCTCTAGTTGCGGTGTGTGGGCTCTCTAGTTGTGGCACATGGGCTCTCTAGTTGAGGTGCAAAGGCTCAGTAGTTGTGGTGTGCCAGCTTAGTTACCCCAGGGCATGTGGGATGTTAGTTCCCCGACCAGGGATTGAACCCGCGTCCCCTGCATTGGAAGGCGGATTCTTTACCACTGGACCACGCAGGGAAGTCCCCCTATAGCTCTTTATAGTCCCCATCCCCCCGACCTCTTGTTCATAAATGACTTACTAATCACCCATCACTTTTTAATCAGCAGCAATATTACTTAGGAGCACAGGTAACAGTCAGCTTTTGTCAGTTTCCCAGGGGAATAGAGCTAAAAGGTTCACTGAAATTCAGATTCTCCTATGGAAGAGAAAAGGGTTCTGTTAACTCGATGTCACAGTTCTCAAATGCTAAAAGAATATTTTCTCTGTCATCCACAGATAGCTTTCTCTGAATAACAGAAGACGGGTCTTTTCTGCCTTTCAGATGTCTTTCCCCGTAGCTGGTGTAATGTAAGTGTTCACTAAGCACAGTCCTTCTCGCACCTGACTGTAACATGTGCTGTTCAGCCTTTTACCCCTGGTGGCTAGCGTGGAGCCAGATGTCAGAGGATGTCAGTGCTCACTGAACGTGTGAATGAAAGGGGGAGGAGCCACCTAAGCGTCTAATCCTTTTCCTGACCTTGCCCCTAGTTTTGGATCCCGGGCTGCGTTTAGGGCCGGCAGCCCTCTGCACATGGATGGTGCTGATGACAGATGTGCATGGACCAAGGAGAACGCACACTCCCGTGACTTGTGCCGTGGCTTCTTTAAGAGCATGGCATTGACCGTGCAGGGTCAGTGGGGTAACAGGCTGCCTATAGGTTCAGATACAACAGAGAGCATACCCCTGTGTTGGTGTTTTGTGTGTTTTTTCTGTCTGCTTCCGAGAGAAAACGAGCCATCAGTGACTCCAGGCACCCCTGTGGGATCTTCCCGGACCGGGGCACGAACCCGCGTCCCCTGCATCGGCAGGCGGACTCCCAACCGCCGCGCCACCAAGGAAGCCCGCTTTAATTTTTTTAATGTGGCTGCATTTTCCCTCACAGCATGGCCTCTCCTGCTGGTTATGTTTTGCTGCTCTTGCCTACAGAGAGGACAGAGCAACTCCCATCTTATTCTCTCTGGAAGTTTCTCCACTGCTTCAGGTGACCTGACTTTGGAACATAGAATCCCACTCTAAAGGAAAACCTCCAGTGATGTTTACACTCCTGGGTGACGACCAAGGTGACTGACTCACTCTGTGTGTGTCAGTTCTTGCATCTCAGGCCCATGCCCTTGACTTCCTGTCTGAGCTTCCCTCCCCAGCCCCTGCAGTCTGTGCCTCACTTCTTCCTCCTATACATATTTACTCAGCTCCCCATGAGCACTGTATGCCCTCCGGGGATATATGGTTGAGTTTGGGAGACATTACTCAAATAACTAAGGGAAATGTAGAATTCCGACACGCCAGACGCCACAAAGAATACCCACAAAGACTCTGTGGGTATTGGACCCCTTCAAGGAGTCAAACTGCGTGAGATGGAGATGGAGAAACATAGCAGAGGCGAGTCTGTCTCTGTAGAGAGATGGTGGAGTGGGCTGCAGAGAGTAGGCCCTCTGAGTGGGGCTGGGTCTTCATAGTGTTTGGCTCCTTTCCATCAGTGACCCCACCTCAGTTATCCATCGTCATGGAGTACTGTGAGCTCAGGACCCTGAGGGAACTGCTGGATCAGGAAAAGGACCTCACCCTTGCCAAGTGCATCATCCTGGTCCTGGGGGCAGCCAGAGGCTTATACAGGTATCAGATGGGGGAGAGGGCTCCAAGAAGAACGGAATGAGTCTGTCTTCTTTACTGATAGTCCCAGAGATAAGGAGAGAAGAGGCCAGAAGCCCCAGGTAGCCTTCCCTTCCATAAGTTGTTTTACTACTTAACTCTGATTGTAACACCTGAGACAGAAGGGGGAACTGTGGCTTAATCCAGTGAGCACAGCTCCCAGAACTGAGGGTTGAATGTAATGTCCAGGCTGCTGTTGTGGAATTGGACAGGCCTTAGTCTTAAGGTTACCAGATTTAGCAAATAAAAATACAAGATGTCCAGTTAAATTTGAATTTCAGATGAGCAATGAACAATTTTTTAGTATAAGTATATCCCAAATATTACATGAGACATACTTTTACTAAAATTTCAGATATACAGAATTTCATATAAACCATAATACTTTTTTAGTACTTTTTTTAAAAAAAAGTATTGATTTTCCAAAATTAAAAATGAGCTGGGTGTCCTGTATTTTATCTGGAAGCTCACACATAGTCTATGGTTCCTTTAGCCCAAGGGCCCCCAAAGCTCAGTCACTCACAGACCGCTTACATGGTTATTACTGTATTCACAATAATGCCAGTATTATTTACTTAATATTTTCCTTTTAATCAGCTCACTTTTTAAAAACCTAAATAAGTTTTTTTTAAAAAAAGGACACTTTCTTTTACTACCATAAATTGAAGACGAGAATCACTTATCACAAATAGGTGACCACAAATAAAACCAAAACAATGTTATTAAATTCTGGCTGCATGATGCCTCCTGCCCAAAGGTCTGCAATTCAGACCGGCATTCTCTTTGTGCAGAGGAGATGTCAGCAGATTTAGGGAGGTATTAAAGACATCCAACACCAAACTGAGACTTTCTTCTTGACGTAATCGGAAAGACTGGAATTAAAAGAAGAATAATTTTCTCACTATGTCATCTTGCATATCACTTATCCATACTTTTGGAAATACTGCTTTAGCTCTTTCTCGGAAATCATAAAGTTTATTCCTTCTCGACTCCCTAGACTAGTGGGTTTTATGAGAAGTAATTTTGGACTGTAGGAGACACTGTTAGGGCCTATCCCGATGGCCTCTGATCCTTTTTACCCGCTCTGCACACTCCTCCCCCACTCAGCATACTTTGCTGCTAACAGCTCATGGCCGCCATCTGCAGAGGAATATCCATGGGCGCTGGAGCCCCTTGGCCCTGAGAGCTGAAAGTGCCCGGGAGCTTTATAGCCACCTGTCCCTGTCCCTGTTCCTCTCCCCTACCCCACCCAGTCCACAGTCATTGAACAACAGGTGTGAGTACAAAAGTCCAGCTCCTTTGCTTCGTGCAGAACAAAGCCTGAGGGGTAGTTATCCTCTAGAGGTCCCCGTGGGGTCAGGCTGAGCCTGGAGCTTCACCTGACGTCACACCCTTGCTTGATTTCTTCTCCTTCTCTGTCCTGCTTCCTCTACTCCCTCACCTGGTTTCTCCTGGGAATACCTTCTTAATCAATCACTTGTACCCAAATCCGTGGCTCATGATCTACTTCTGGGAGAACCCAACCTAAGGCCAACTCTGTGATATCACCCCAAACTGGGAGGCAGGGGCTCCATTAATCCAAAACAGTTACCACTTACTAAGTTGGTGGGAACCCCAGCTTCACATTCTGTTTCAACCAGAAGGGTCCTAGGTATGGTCCAACCATCCAGCCATGCCTCTGAGCCCTTTACTTTCCTCAGTGCTTCCCAGGCAGAGCACCACAGAGGCGTACAGCTCACAATTGTCAAATCTCACCTCTGCATCCTGGTTTTCCCACCTACCCGTGGATAGCAAAGCCTGTGCAAAGTCACTCATGTTCCCTGCCTTTGGTCGTGTCAGGCTGCACCATTCGGAAACACCTGCAGAACTCCACAGAAACATCAGCAGCACGAGCTTCCTGGTAACTAAAGACTGCAATGTGACGGTGAGTGTGGCCTTCCAGGGGCCCTTTGAGTTCGACCTGTGTGACTGTTTGGTGCTGGGAGAGGGTCGCACGTTTCCCAGAGGCCTGTGCCTGCTCGTTTCTCTGCCTTCACCTTAGAACTGAGTTCAACTCTTCCCCTGCCTGGACAGCTTCCCGTGTGCCCACCACAGGACAGACTCCGTCCTGCCTGCTCTTCCGACGCCCGTCGTCCACCACTGCCCAGGCACTCAGCAGGGATGGGCTAAGAGCCATTTCCCCTTAGATGCCTGGACACCACTTCTGTGTCCCTGCAACACCCATGAGGGGATCTTCTTAAGCCCAGGTAGGCATTCAGACTCACAGGCCAGCCATAGCCCACACTTGGCACCTGGAGGCAATTAGAAGGGTATCACGCAACACAGCTTGCCAGCAGGGCAGCATCAAATCCTTCTCTCCAGCCGGAGACGCCACACCTGTCCCCACAATCCTCCAGGAGATAGTCTCCTCATCCTCATCCCAGGTGCGACAGAAAGAGGCTCCCCTCGGGTGGCTGCGGGGCCATCCAGGCTTAGAAGCCTCACGACTCACAGGAGTCAATATTCTTTCCTTTTTTTAAGATTTACTGATTATTTATTTATTTATTTTCTTTCCTTTTTTGGGTGCGTCGGGTCTTAGTTGCGGCACACGGGATCTTCGTTGAGGCGTGCAGGATCTTTCGCTGTGGCACGCGGGCTCTTCCTTGTGGCGCATAGGCTTCCCTCTAGTTGCGGTGTGTGGGCTCTCTAGTTGTGGCACATGGGCTCTCTAGTTGAGGTGCAAAGGCTCAGTAGTTGTGGTGTGCCAGCTTAGTTACCCCAGGGCATGTGGGATGTTAGTTCCCCGACCAGGGATTGAACCCGCGTCCCCTGCATTGGAAGGCGGATTCTTTACCACTGGACCACGCAGGGAAGTCCCCCTATAGCTCTTTATAGTCCCCATCCCCCCGACCTCTTGTTCATAAATGACTTACTAATCACCCATCACTTTTTAATCAGCAGCAATATTACTTAGGAGCACAGGTAACAGTCAGCTTTTGTCAGTTTCCCAGGGGAATAGAGCTAAAAGGTTCACTGAAATTCAGATTCTCCTATGGAAGAGAAAAGGGTTCTGTTAACTCGATGTCACAGTTCTCAAATGCTAAAAGAATATTTTCTCTGTCATCCACAGATAGCTTTCTCTGAATAACAGAAGACGGGTCTTTTCTGCCTTTCAGATGTCTTTCCCCGTAGCTGGTGTAATGTAAGTGTTCACTAAGCACAGTCCTTCTCGCACCTGACTGTAACATGTGCTGTTCAGCCTTTTACCCCTGGTGGCTAGCGTGGAGCCAGATGTCAGAGGATGTCAGTGCTCACTGAACGTGTGAATGAAAGGGGGAGGAGCCACCTAAGCGTCTAATCCTTTTCCTGACCTTGCCCCTAGTTTTGGATCCCGGGCTGCGTTTAGGGCCGGCAGCCCTCTGCACATGGATGGTGCTGATGACAGATGTGCATGGACCAAGGAGAACGCACACTCCCGTGACTTGTGCCGTGGCTTCTTTAAGAGCATGGCATTGACCGTGCAGGGTCAGTGGGGTAACAGGCTGCCTATAGGTTCAGATACAACAGAGAGCATACCCCTGTGTTGGTGTTTTGTGTGTTTTTTCTGTCTGCTTCCGAGAGAAAACGAGCCATCAGTGACTCCAGGCACCCCTGTCCACGCTTACTCAGTGGAGCTGAGTCGTCAACTGAGAAAGCCCTGTATCTAACATAGTAACACTAGAACAACAACATACCAAGTCTTAACAGGTGCTTTATAACCATCACCTCAAGTAATCCTTATGCCCCATTTTATAGAGAAGAAACCTCTTTGTGTTTCTCTTGGTCATTACACCATAATAAATTGAACCCAGGATGCCAGCCAGGAGAGTAGCCACAGAGCCGGAAGACACCACTGGAAATACATCCCAAAGGAAAAAGACCATCCCCTGAAAATCATGTGTAGCACCAACCCCTTCCCTCTATCCCCCACCCGAGATGGTGCTGTTTCTTTCTGTCTCTGAGTCATTCTCTATCTAGCTTGCAGGATTTGAGTTGAGCAAAACACAGACTTCCATCAGCTGACCAACTAAAGGAAAAGAAGCAGAGAGTCAATTCTGCCGCATACATCTCACCTCAGACACTGGAAAATGTGTATAATAAATATGACATGAAAGCTGAAATATACAGGTATGTTTATGTTCTCGTGCAGATTCTAACTCAGATGAACGGGACAAGAAAGTCCAAGTCAAATGCCATTAGGGAGCAGCACCTTAACTCTTTTGAATGGAATTGGGTGGTAATCCGAAAATTCACTGTGAGGAATTCCCTGGAGGTCCAGTGGTTAGGACTCTGCGCTTTCACTGCCGTGGCCCGGGTTCAATCCCTGATTGGGGAACTGAGATCCCACAAGCTGCTCAGCATGGCCAGAAGAAAATCCACTGTGTTTTCTGGAAACGGCTAGAGGGGCATGGGAAGAGGGAAACCTGTTATGGTTGTTCAGTTTCCTGGTTCTCTTTTAGCTTTGGAATCGTCCTCTGGGAAATCGCCACTGGGAAAAGCCCGTTTGAAGGTAACCAGTGTGAAAGTTGGCTCAGATGGTGCTGAGATTGGGTCACCTTCCAAGAGACTAGAGATTCCCATCAGCGCTGTCCTGGGCGCTTTGTTCTTCAATGTGGGCATTGCCTGCGCTTGTCATTGGGGTCATTGGAAGCTCCTGTTTCTTCAGTTCTCAAAGTCCCTACTTCCATTGCCAGCCGTCAGAATCCAGAGAGATGTGTGTGTGCCAGAGCGATTTTTAAGCCTCCCATCCTATCGTTTCCATGCCAGGCTGTGATTCCAAGAAGATCTACCAGCTGGTGGCTGTGGACCACCGGCACCAGGGGCCAGTGGATAAAGATTGCCCTTCACAGTTGCAGGAGATCATTGATGATTGCTGTGCATATGAGCCCTCCAGGAGGCCCTGTGTTAAAGGTAGGGCTTTTTCTGGTCTAAAGAGCATGGGCCACATGTGTTACTTAACATTTGTGAAAGATTTTCCTTATGTATCACAACCAGGGGTTGTTTTCCTCTTTGGGGGACATTTGACAATGTCTAAAGACATTTTTGGCTGTGACAACTCAGGAGAGGTGGGGTGGGGTGGACATGCCACTGGCATCTAGCGGATAGAAGCTTCTTAACATCCTACAAGGCACAGGACAGCCCCCTACAACAAAGATTATCCGGCCCAGATATCAATAGCACAGGAGATCAGAAACCCAGCCCTAAGGGCATTGTTTAGTCTCAAGTGGGTTGTGAAGGCAGATTACTCCAGCCTATATTCTTTCTCTCCCTTCCTCCTCTTTTATCAACATCCTGTGGGTAATTTCCTCTACTCAGACTTTTTTTTCACTATGTTATCAGCTGCTCCTCCGTTTCTTTACACCATCTCCCTCCCTGGGAATGTCTCCCTCCCCCACTCTAGATCCACATTTCTCAGACTTTCCACAAAGCTCCAGACACAAGAGAACATGATTCACAGGCAGTGTCCCCGGATTGGGGAAGTGTTTCCCCTGAAGTTGCTACAGAGTTCAAAGATACAAAATAATGTTTTTCTTATCTTTATTGTGATATGTATCACAGTACAACAGTGTATAAAATATATATGTGCGGGCTTCCCTGGTGGCGCAGTGGTTGAGAGTCCGCCTGCTGGTGCAGGGAACACGGGTTCGTGCCCCGGTCCGGGAAGATCCCACATGCCGTGGAGCGGCTGGGCCCGTGAGCCATGCCCACTGAGCCTGCGCGTCCGGAGCCTGTGCTCCGCAACGGGAGAGGCCACAACAGTGAGAGGCCCGCGTACCGCAAAAAAAAAAAAAAAAAAATATAATATATATATATATATATATATATATGTGCAATTTTTTTTAAGTCAGAGGAAAAGAACATCACATATCCACCCTGGTTAAAGACTAGAACATTGCCACAAACTCAGAAACCACCTATGAGTCCCTTGCTTTCACATTCCTCTCCCCTCCTCCTGGAGTAGCCACTGTCCTAACATTTTGGTAAAAATTTGTCTATAGTCTTACAACCTAGGTACACTCTATTATTTGGTTTCTCCTGTATGAGGACTTTTTGTGAATGATGTCATGCTGTATTCTACCATAACTTGCTTCATGTGGTCAATTAGTATGAGCAAATGATTTGAAATTCATCCATGCTAATGTGATGGTTTCAACTCATTCGTTTTCACTGCTGTACAGTAGGCCACTAGATCACCATGCACCTTACTTACCCCTTCCACTACCGATGGATATTTTAGTTGTCCTTCGGAACCACTCCCTTAAACATTCTTGCGCACGTTTCCTGAGAAACACATGTGAGAGTTATCTTGAGTTAGAGACCTGGGGGTGGAGTGCATTGTTAATTGAAGATGCAATGCCTTGAGAGAGGAACTAAAGAGACAGATGTCCAGGCTTTGGAGGTAGTGCCCCAAGGACAGGACCACTAATTACAGAGGTGTCTGGCACGAGGGCTGTCCTTCAAGGCCTTCTCATTTGTGGTCCATCGGGAATCATGTGAACAGTCATGTTAGCGGGTATCTCATCTCTCCCCCTCCTTCACCCCCATCCCTACCTTTTGGGGTGAAAAATCAAAACCCTGGCCTAGCTTCTATCTGAAACTTTTTCTTTGCCACCACAGCGTAGAAGAGGAGATTCAATGGTGCCTCCTGAAGAATTAGCCTTCAGGGTGGATGAGAAGCTGACAGTATTTTCTATAGTACCTTCCTCTCCTTGAAATTCTCCTTTGTCTTCTTCCTCCTCTTTCCAGGCTCCTTAAACCCAGGGTCCTCCAGGTATTAGAGAATCTAATACCTGAGACTAATTCACACTAAGATGTGAGCTTACCCCTTCCACAAGCTAGTTGTATTTTGAAAGTTGACAAAGTAAGAGGGATTGTCATATCACAAAGGCATGAATGCCAATGGTGGCTTAGTTTCCAGCCAGACCAAGGGGAATGCAGTTTCTACAGTATTGTGTACTTTGGAAATGTCTGTGTTTCTAATGTGGCTCTTGGTTCCTGCCCTTGTCTAACTTTCTGTTCATTCATTCAGAGAAATCTTAGAGAGACTGTCTACTTTTTGTTAAGCCAAGTATTGAAACTGAAACTGAGTCCCTGAACAAGGAGCTAGAAGAGCACAAGCTGGGCATCTTTCTCCCTCATATCCTTCAGCATGGAGTTATTTGTGGGTGGAGGAAGGCAGCACTTGTCTGTTACAAATAGGAAACAACTCCAGTAATACAGAGCCCATCCCACTCCAAATGATATTGTCAAAAATACACCTCTGATGGTAACTCTGATAGATGTTTTACAAAAATGTATCTCTCTCTGGATCCACACCTCTTGGCAATTCTTGATTTTTTTAACCTAGAACATTTTTTAAGTAAAAAAAATAAAAAAAGGTAAAGAATAAACATGAACAAGTTGAACATTGAAAATGAGTCTTTTCTAGAGCTTATCATCAGGTACTACTATTTTCATCTTTAAAATCTTTTGTTCTCTTTGCTATAGGAGCTACAGTGAACATGCTACCTTATAGATTAATTATACACACTCTAGCAGGCCCACAGGCAGAGGTAGATTTACTGTGAAACTAATAAAGCTTAATCTTCAGGGCCCCTCACTCGCACAAGACATCTTCCAAAGTCTGGTACCTAATTTTTTCCTCAACATTTATAAATATAAATATTTTCAAATACACGGAAAAGTCAGTAGAATTATACTCTGAACATCTGTATAGTCACCACCTAGATTCTATACCTAACAATTCACTATATTTTATCACATGCATATCAATCCGCCCCTTCCTCTTACCATCCATTGATCCTCCTTGTTTTTTATGCATTTAGAAGAAAATTTCAGATATCAGCACACTTCATTCCCAAACACTTCAGCTTTTATATCATTAACTGCAGTTCAATATTTGTTTACAGGGGGTTTTTTTTGGCGGGGGGGAGGTAAACTTTCCATGTTGTGAGATGCACAAATCCTAAATATACCATTTGATGAGTCTGACAAATTCATACACATGATTAATCCAAACCCCATCAAGATGATGAATGGTACCATCATGCCAAAAAGTTCTATTATGCCCACACAATCAATGCCTCTCCTCACTCTTGCCCCACAATTATGATTTAAACAGCATTTTTGAGGTATAATTGTCACACAGTAAACTACACATATTTAACATGTGCAATTTGATGTTTTGACATATGTATACACCACCACAATCAAGATAATGAACATGTCCATCAACTCCCAAAGCTTCTTCATGCTCCTTTATAATCACTCCCTTCCATGCCACCCCCTCCCCGTTTCCCTAGGCAACCACTGATCTGCTTTCTGTCACTATAGATTAGTTTGCATTTTAAAGTTTTATATAAATGGGGCTTCCCTGGTGCCGCAGTGGTTGAGAGCCCGCCTGCCGATGCAGGGGACACGGGTTCGTGCCCCGGTCTGGGAGGATCCCACATGCCGCGGAGCGGCTGGGCCCGTGAGCCATGGCCGCTGAGCCTGCGCGTCCGGAGACTGTGCTCCGCAACGGGAGAGGCCACAACAGAGGGAGGCCCGCATACCACAAAAAAAAAAAAAAAAAAAAAAAGTTTTATATAAATGAAATCATATGGTGTATAATAAGTTTGCCTTCTTTCGTTCAGTATAATTATTTTGAGATTCATCCATGTAATTGCATGTATCGATATTTTATTCCTGTTTTACTGTTGAAAACTATTGCAAGGTATGAGTGTGACCGTTTGTTTATCCATTGGTCTGTTGATGAACGTTTGAGTTGTTTGTAATTTTTGGCTATTACAAGTAAGGCTGCCATGGATTTTCATGTACAAGTCTGTTGGAATATATGCTTTTATTTCTCTTGGGTAAATACCTAGGAATGAACAGCTAGATCATATGGTAGATGTACGCTTAACTTTTTAAGAAACTGTCAAACTGTTTTCCAGAGTGGTTGTGCTATTTTCCATTCCACTAGTAGTATATAGACAGTTCCTCTATATCCTTGCCAACATTTGGTATGATCAGCCTTTTTAATTTTGGTGATCCTGATAGGTATATAACGATTGGTATGTCATTGAGCCTTTAGTTTGCATTTCCCTAATGACTAATGATGTTGATCATCCTTTCATTTAATTTGCCATCTATATATCTTCTTTGGTGAAGTGTCTGTTCAAATCTTTTACCCATAGTTGTGTTGTTGTTTTGTTTTACTAAGTATTGAGTTTTGAGAGTTCTCTATATACTGTATTCTGGATACAAGCCTTTTATCAGATAAATGATTTGCAAATATTTTCTTCTTTTTTTTGGCACGAGGGTGGGGCACACCGCAAGGCATGTGGGATCTCAGCTCCCTGACCAGGGATCGAGCCCGTGCCCCCTGCAGTGGAAGCACGGAGTCTTAACCACTGGACCGCCAGGGAAGTCCTGCAAATATTTTCTACCAGGATTCAGTTCACCTTAACAGCGTTTCTTGAGGAGCATACATTTTTAATTTTGAAGTCCAACTTGTCAATTTTTGTTTTTATGAATCATGCTTTTGGGGGTTATTTAATAAATCTTTGCCTAACCCAAGGTCATGAAGATTTTCTCCTGCTTTCTTCTACACATTTATAGTTTTAGAATTTATGCTTAAGTCTGTGACCTATTTTGAGTTAATAAGGTGTGGGTTATTATGTCTTCAAATATTTTTTCTTCCCTATTCTCTCTCCTTTCCTTCTTTGATTCCAATTACATAAATGCTAGACTTTTAGATGTTGTCACACAGATCCCTGAAGGTCTGTTCTTTCTTTTTCTTTTTTCTTCTCTGTTCTTCAGACTAATTTCTGTTGCTGTATCTTCAGTTTAATCAACTCTTTCTCTCCAACTTTGCATTAAGCTCATCCAGTGAATTTTTAAATTGAGATATTGTATTTTTAAGTTCTATAATTTCCATTTGCTCCTAATTTTATGATTTCTATTTCTCTGCTGAGATTTCTTTCATGTTCCTTCATTATAAGCATGTTTTCTTTTACATCCTTGACAGTGGTTACAATAGCTGCTTTAAAACCCCTGTCCGCTAAATCCAACGTTTAGGTCATTTTGGGGTTAGTCCCCACTGATTGACTTTTCTCTTGGTTATAGATTATCCTCATGTTTTTTCATACCTCCAGTAATTTGGGATATCTCTTGGACATTTTTATTGATAGTTGTAGACAGTATAGATTCTGTCATAGATCTTCAGAGAGTATTTTTTTTAACAGGCAATTAATTTGGCTGGACTTAAATTCCAAACTATGTCTCCCCTTTACTTGGTTATATCTGAAATGTCTGTTCAGTATTTTAGGCTTAGCCGCTGCTTGAAGTCGCTCCACACATGCCTAACTCAGAGGTAAGATAGAGATTTGGATAGAGATTACATACAGAATTGGGGCTTCTCCTCTCTGGTTTTCTCCTTTCCTAGATTTTTCTCTCTCACTTTCTAACTACTATGGTCACTCCAAACTTTGTCCTCTGATTTTCAACCAAATTAGACTGAGAGTTTCTCTCCAAGTTTTAGCCACTGCAAATGGTGCCAATGGGGTCCTACCCTCAAGCTAAAAGCCATAAAAAAAAAAAAAAGGGAGGCTCACCTAGTGCCATCTCTTTCTTCCATGTAGACCCCTCTAGTTTCTGCCTGCCTTTCGCTGCTTTCCAGTGCCTTCAGGTAGCTGGGGGTTTTTTTTTAAAATATTTTGTCCAGGGACTTCCCTGGCAGTCCAGTGGTTAAGACTCCATACTTCCACTGCAGGGGGTGCAGGTTCAATCCCAAGTGAGGGAACTAAGATCCCGCATACCACACGTCATGGCCGAAAAAAAAAAAAAGAAAAAAAAATTTGTCAAGAGCTTTTAGTTATTGTCTGTTAAAGGATTTGCGTAACAGGAGATAGCTGGCCTTTACTGGAAGTAATTTTATATTTTTAATTTTGTATACTTTAAGAGGTTCCTCCGCATTGTATAAGCTTCAGGCCCATGAAACCTACATCTACTCCTGCCCACAAGGCTACTTCCTGGGATCTCATGCTATATTAGGAGAATGGTGGTGACATTGAGAATAAATTCCCAGTACATATCAATAGTAACCTGTCCACATATCAATTCCCATAGCATTCCAAAACGCTGATGCAGAGGGAATTCAGACCAGCATGGTTCTCTCTGTTAATATCTGGTAGAGGAGATTTATTTTCCCCCCATCCTGCTTTGAACTTCTGCAGCATTTTGTGGTCTTCTAGATTTGCTGCACTTCAAACAGGGACAACTCTTCATTTTGGTCCAGCTATCTCATTTTGTCATGCAAAAAATTAGGTCCAAAAATGGGCAGCACCTCATGTAAAATATTAGTGATGATTGGGGGGGTAGAGGCAGACCCAGGTGTCCTGAAGTCCTATCCAGTCACATTATTTGGGGCACTACCATGCCCATCACAGCACTTACCTTACTCTATTTTTTATTATGGTCAATTATAGACTATACACCATTTCTCAAAGTTTTCCTCTGAGGTTCTCAGGTCTCAGCTCTAATATCAGCACCTCAGAGAGTCCTTTCTTGAACCTTCAATTGAAAGAAGTTCTCCTAAGCACTTTCCATTCATGTCCCTCTGTTTTACTGCTTTTATGATATTTACTATATGAAATTACCTACTTTATTCTTGCTTATTGGTTTATGATCTACCCCACTTAGTAGAATATAAGTTCCATTAGGTCAAGAGTCCTCTCTGTCTTATATAACATATCCATACCATATAGACCAGAGCCAGGATTCAAGTACTTGTTGAATAAAGTATCAATATTTGTTGACTGAATGAACTAGAAAATGAATGAATGAAGGTACTGCCAATGGTAGAGGGAAATTCATGGCTTTCCCCAGAGCCTGGGGATGAGGCTTACCACAAGTGTAAACTTTCTTTGGCATATTTTAACCTTGACAGTTCTTTCAAATTTTTCATTTAAATTATACGTTCAGGTCCATAAAAGTAGTTACTATCGTGTAGTTTAGGGGAACCCATTAGTTATGTCTTTTGGTGGAGGAAAAAAAAAGACATCCATCTAAATTACTCTTCTATGAAGTGGCGCTTAGTGCATTTTTTTTTTCAGTCTTTTTACAAATGAGCCAACGGGGTGTTGGTGTTTAAGTAATCACCCATAAAGTTGTAAATGGGAATTTCACCCCTAAAATGAAATACAGCCAATACCTTTCTCCTCTAACTATATAAAACTTTTGGAAGTTGGAGACAAGACTATAACCTTCTGCTGGCTTGTGTGTTTATTCTCTTTCTCTTCTAATTAGTAAACATGGCCATTAGGTGGATCATGAATCAATATACTCTCAGAACCTTTTGGAAACATTCTGTATATTTTTCACTAAGCAGCCCTCTGTGTTGTCCAAATATTTTTTGCCATGTGATATTACCTATTAATGTTTTTTTAATTTTCAAAGAATCACTCAGTGTTTGATGATGTGCCTATGTATTCATTGACAAGGAAAGCAATTCATGATATATTTTGAGATTAAAACACAATTCCATCTTTACCTAAATATACACATTTAGATAGATGACGATTTTAAACAAAGTAACTAATGACTTCTCTGGAGACAATTTTTCTTTTTTGCTTCTATGTATTGTCTAAATTTTCTGCCTTGGACATGCAGTTACTTATATAACAGTGAGAATCACTCAAAATGTTTTTCATTCTATGCCATAATTTATGTATTTGTTTACAAAATAACATTCCTTTTCCTCATATTAACCTTGCTATAGCTGAGTAGAAGCTCCCTTAGGGGCAGGAAAAGGAAAAAAAGAAAAACTACAAATGCTAATGTTCACTTTAGTGACAGGTTTGGAGGAGGAAAATATTGAAAAGTCAATTATTTGGATAATCCAAGGCTTTCAGTTGTTTACACTCCCCTCTGCTACTAGTTCCACTCAGAACTGGAAGCTGAGTAAAGAAATTTGGCAGTGTGCAGTCTGTGCCTGAGGTTTAGATTTTTAGGTCTTCCTCCTAAGGGTGAGATTTCGTCTTTCAGGGAAATGCTTGAAAAATGTTTGCTGTCAAGTGATGTGACGGTAGTTTAGTAGCAGGCAATTTGTTGCAATGGTTTGGGATTGAAGAGACCGTGTAGGTAAGTTCTTTTGCATGAGCTCTTCAACCACTGGAGGATATACAATATATGAACAGGATTGTCCCACTCCTCTTTACAGGCTCCGGGATACTGCGGGCAACATTTTGAAATTATTGGATTAGCTAACAGCCTTTGGATAAAGACATCTCCTTCACCAAAGACTTAGGGAGAAATAGCATGAGGCACAGTTTTAATATTTTCATCTTTTCAAAATGGCCCAAGAAATCTTTCTCTTACGACTTCCTCCCGCCACAAAGTTCAAATAAAGAACGGTAAAACCCTTCTTCCGCTTTTCTCTTTGGGCGAGAGTTGCCGGACGTAGGTTTCTACCAATTGTACGAGGCCTCCTCGAGCGTGGTCCCGCCTAGTCCGTTTACGAAAGATCAGCCAATGAGAGTGCCGCTGTTTCAGCCAGTGGCGACCAAAGAAAGAAGAAGAGAGGGTATTGGCCGCCGACTGGGACTGCTGCCCAATAGGAGCGGGCCGAGTCCGCAACTCAGGCTGGCGGATTGAGCTGCTCTGGGAGTGGATGTTGGCGCCAGTCCGGCGAGAGTTTTTCTAAGGAGACTGAAGCTGCTCCGGCGGTCTCGCGAGTCTATCCGCGTCCTTCCGGCTTCAGGTGAGGTGGGCGCTTGCCTCTTCCCAGACCTCGGGCCTCTGGCTCTGGGATGACTTCCCGGGCTGGGTCCATGGACGCGGGCCCCCGGGACGCCCCACGAGATGGGCTGCGGGCCGGCCTGGAACCCGGCTGTCTGAGGAGGTTCGGCCGCTCCGGGCGGCCCCAACTGTCGGGGCTGAGGCTCCCGAATCCCCCGCTCTTTCGGGGTTGCTGGTGAGGGTGGGGGCGGGAAAGGCAGGAACATCGGGTATCCCGGAAGGAGCCGACTTCGCCGCGGGGCCGGAGTCACAGGTCCCGGGTTGCTCTCCAGGCAGCCGAGCCTCAGACTCATCATCTGCAAATAACTGCCGTCCCGTGGAGCGCCCTCTACTTGCATCACTTTCAAGTTGAACGAAAAACCTATTGTTCTATCCAACTTTATCTCACAGCAACACTGTGACGTAAACACTTTTATTATCCCCATTTTACAGAGGAGCAAGTCGAATAGGGAACCTCCTAAGGTCCCAGGGGTAGGACGTGACAGAGCAGGGATTTGAACCCAGGTCGGTCCGACTCCCCGCCGGCGCCTCTTACTCTTTTAACTGGGAGCCATCATCCCGCCTGGAGCGGACATTGGTTGAAATCTGAGTGACAAACCTTGGGAAGATTACGGGAGGTCTAGGACCAGTCTGCTTACGGCCGGGGTGGGGGGCTGGGGGCGAGGGGCGGGCAGCCGACGCACCGCTGTTCAGCCCCAGGCTTGGAGGGATTTGCGTTTCCCCTCGTTGATTGGGAAGCTTTGCTCCAGTATGGCGCTGGTTAGAGAACTTTCTGCTGGGATGAACATGTTCTATGTCTCTCCTATCTCTCTCTGTCAATACCGGGTGCTAATATGTTCTTAGTTGTTGGGGGATTTTTGGTTGGTTTTGTGTTTTTAGGTGGATGGTGGGTAATTCAGTAGATATTTAGCATCTGCTCTGTACTTCTTGCTTTGTAGGATACACCGATGAATCAGGTTTGGATTCAGCTCTGGGTCTTTCACGTCTCATCAGAACTGGTTGTTCTCTAATCAGATCTGGCATATGATGGGAAGAAATTTCACTTTTTAATATTTAACCATACTGAGAAGTGCACAGAATAGTTTTTAAAAGACCCGTGCATTCACCACCCAGATCTAACAAATCTTGGCTTTGGCTTTTTGATAAAATTCTTTTTTTTTTTCCTTAAAAAAAAAAAAATTCTCTGTTCAAAGCCTCATGTGTACCTCTGCAACCTTCCTCTCCTGAATTTGGTATTTTTCATGCCTGGGCTTGTTTTATACTATCTTATATCTATAAATCCATATAGTAGTGTGGTTTTGCATATTTTATAAGTGTCCTAAAATTGGAATTAATAATGGATGTTGTTCTGTAACTGATATAATTTTTGAGGAAATTTACCGTGTTGAGGTTCTTAGAAGACAGTTTATGGTTACATCTTGACCAAAGGTTTTGCTTCACTTTCTTCTCCATTTTGAGTTCTCTCATTCTTGTACTTCAGTTAATCAAGTATTCTAGCTTGAGCTTTTAATATTATTATTATTATTTAACTGTCTTTTGTTTTCTGAAAGAGTTACTCAGGTTTATCTTCCAGTCCTTCTATTAAAGCATTTACTTTGGCTGTAAATTTTCTTTTCTAAGAGCTCTTTCTTGTTTTCTGATTTGATCTTTTTTTCCTTGGCATTCTTTTAAGTTTGGATTTGTTTCTTTATTTACTTATTTCTGTTTCTTGCATTGTATTCCTTTCTTTTCTCCGAGTTTCTTCTCTTTGTCTGCTTTGGTCTCTTTCTCTCAGGGTGGAGGCTTTTCTTGAATGTCAGTTGTTCTTTGGCTATTTGTTCATTTTGAGGAGAGACCCCCAGAAAACTGATTGGAAGCTCTGTATGAATGACTGAACCTTACCAACCAATGGACTTTTAGTGTTAGATGTATGGGCAGAGACCCAGCCATTTTCTTGAGAGTCAGAGCTGTCAGTATTTATAGATCTTTCCTCTTGAGCTGGTTTTCTCTAGGGAACAATCCTGTAATTTCCTGCCTTGAGGTATAAAGAATGTATGTAGACTAGAATATTGCATTCTGGATTTGTGCAGCTGGGGAGAAGGGTTGGAAGTGTCTCACACTTGTGAAAGTTTGTAGACTTTCACTTAACTCTTTGTTTTCACTGCTGGTCTTAAGTCTGTCTGGTTCAAACCTCCAGTTGTCTGCAGCATAGAGGGAGGGGTTTTTTTATTGTTTGCCTGAGGGACAGATTAACTACTTTCACAGGCTTTCCATCTCCGTCTTACAATGCTGTCTTCTTTGGTACGTGGTTTTTACAGTCCCCTCAGTGGAAATTAGCTTGCTTCTCAACAGCACACAGTCCTACCAGTTATCAGTCCAAAAAACTGATTTGTGTGTCTCATACTCTTTGCCTTGTACTTGTTGATCCACTACTTTCAGTAGTTTAGTCCTCTTATTTTATCGATCTATTTTATTTATTTATTTATTTATTTATTTATTTATTTATGGCTGCATTGAGTCTTTGTTCCTGTGCGCGGGCTTTTCTCTAGTTGCAGCAAGCGGGGTCTACTCTTGGTTGCCGTGCGCGGGCTTCTCATCATGGTGGCTTCTCTTGTTGCAGAGCACGGGCTCTAGGCACGCGAGCTTAAGTAGTTGCGGCATGTGGGCCCTAGAGCGCATGGGCTTCAGTCGCTGCAGCACACGGGCTTCAGTACTTGTGGCTTGCGGCCTCTAGAGCACAGACTCAGTAGTTGTGGCGCATGGGCTTAGTTGCTCTGCAGCATGTGGGATCTTCCTGGACCAGGGATCGAACCTGTGTCTCCTGCATTAGCAGGCGTATTCTTAACCACTGTGCTACCAGGGAAGTCACTAGATCTATTTTAAAGGATAGTGCTGTGCTCACATGACTTCATGTTTTCAAAGGGCAAACAGGAAAACTGGTTATAAGTGTTTATTATGGGAAAAAAAAAGTCGAACAAAATCATCTCTGTAAGTTTCTCAGTTTTGCCAAGAATGATCTTAAACAGAAATATTAAAGAACAGATATGATTAGATAAAACATGTCTTATAGCTGATATATTTTACTAATACTTACAAATATTGCTTCTTCAGTGATGGCTCATGAAGCAATGAAATATGATCTTCAGGTGCAGTTAGATCATGGTGCTGCACAACAGCCTGCTCCTCCTGAAGTGGTCAGCGGCCAAGAGGGACCACCCCTGCTCCAGCCTTCTCATACTGAGGTGGTCAGCAGCCAGGAAGGACCACCCCTGTTTGAGCCTGCATCTGCTGCAGTGGTCAGCAGCCAAGGGGGACCACCCCTGCTCCAGCCCCCTCCTGATGAAGTGGTCAGCAGCCAAGAGGGACTGCCCCTGCTTCAGCCTGCTCCACAGGTGTCCATTGATATGACAGAGGAGCTCTCAGGAGAAGAGACTGTGGAGAACATCAATCCAGGAGTTTCAGAGGCGCGTAGGCAGGAATCTGGTGCTAACCACACTGCCCAATTATCTTCATTGGATTCAGTGAACAGCTTCATCAGTGGGCTGCAGAGACTTCATGGCATGCTGGAATTCCTGAGACCAACTTCGGAAAACAGGGTGGGGCCAGTGAGAGCTAGGAGGAGGAGGAGTTCTGCTTCACAGAGGGCAAGAGCTGGAGGGTCTCACAGGACAAACAGTGCCAGGTAAATATATGTATAAAGCATGTGGGATCTTCCTGGACCAGGGATCGAACCTGTGTCTCCTGCATTAGCAGGCGTATTCTTAACCACTGTGCTACCAGGGAAGTCACTAGATCTATTTTAAAGGATAGTGCTGTGCTCACATGACTTCATGTTTTCAAAGGGCAAACAGGAAAACTGGTTATAAGTGTTTATTATGGGAAAAAAAAAGTCGAACAAAATCATCTCTGTAAGTTTCTCAGTTTTGCCAAGAATGATCTTAAACAGAAATATTAAAGAACAGATATGATTAGATAAAACATGTCTTATAGCTGATATATTTTACTAATACTTACAAATATTGCTTCTTCAGTGATGGCTCATGAAGCAATGAAATATGATCTTCAGGTGCAGTTAGATCATGGTGCTGCACAACAGCCTGCTCCTCCTGAAGTGGTCAGCGGCCAAGAGGGACCACCCCTGCTCCAGCCTTCTCATACTGAGGTGGTCAGCAGCCAGGAAGGACCACCCCTGTTTGAGCCTGCATCTGCTGCAGTGGTCAGCAGCCAAGGGGGACCACCCCTGCTCCAGCCCCCTCCTGATGAAGTGGTCAGCAGCCAAGAGGGACTGCCCCTGCTTCAGCCTGCTCCACAGGTGTCCATTGATATGACAGAGGAGCTCTCAGGAGAAGAGACTGTGGAGAACATCAATCCAGGAGTTTCAGAGGCGCGTAGGCAGGAATCTGGTGCTAACCACACTGCCCAATTATCTTCATTGGATTCAGTGAACAGCTTCATCAGTGGGCTGCAGAGACTTCATGGCATGCTGGAATTCCTGAGACCAACTTCGGAAAACAGGGTGGGGCCAGTGAGAGCTAGGAGGAGGAGGAGTTCTGCTTCACAGAGGGCAAGAGCTGGAGGGTCTCACAGGACAAACAGTGCCAGGTAAATATATGTATAAACAGTAGGATTAGTGCCAGATTGGGAATTATGAACCTTAGGCCCTGATCGTAGCCCCAGTGCTGCCAAGAATTGACATTGTGACTTGGCAAGTCAGGTGACCTTTCTGAACCCCCGTTACCTCACAAGTCAGTTGAAAATAAAAGTGCTTGCCTTATTTACTTCACAAAGTAATGGAGGGGATAAGTTACACTGATATGTTTTGAAAACTCGGTGGTAGTTTGTTGGCAGTGGTTTCTGTAGAGGCTGGCTTTTCTTTAGATCATTTGTCTCTTGTACATCAGAAAAATATTTAACTTGCAGGGCCACTCCATTCGCCCAAGTTTCATTGTTCTCCCCTTAGTGGTGCAGTAGATTTCAGAAGATGGGCAGGCTGGATTTAGAGAAGCCTTGTGAAAAGTAGAGTGTGAATTAATTTAGAGCTTATCTGACTAAGTGAGAAACATTCTAGCCCTCCTCACCTGATACTGTGTTGTAGAGTTAAAAATAATTTTCTTCCATAGGTTTTGGTTTGAATTTGCCTCTTGAAGGGCTTAGCTGTCAAGTCTTGACAGAGTTATTATGAAGAATAACAGTTGTCTATGCCTTATCTGTTTTTTAACTTCCTCCAGCTTTTTTTGAAATACTTTGTTTCACATTTGGGCTTCTAAGTATCTTCATAATGTTGAAAGAGATTAAATTCAACCTTTTCTTTTTTTTTTTTTTTTTTTTTTTTTTTTTTTTTTTTTTTTTTTTAGCAGTACGCAGGCCTCTCACTGCTGTGGCCTCTCCCGTTGCGGGACACAGGCTCCGGACGCGCAGGCCCAGCGGCCATGGCTCAC
>NC_041230.1:43554310-43584483 GCF_002837175.3 Physeter macrocephalus | reverse complement strand
GGCCATCGCCCACGGGCCCAGCCGCTCCGCGGCATGTGGGATCCTCCCGGACCGGGGCACGAACCCATGTCCCCTGCATCGGCAGGCGGACTCTCAACCACTGCGCCACCAGGGAAGCCCTAAATTCAACCTTTTCATTTTAAATATGAAGGAAACTTGGACCCTGAGAGAATGGTTTGTTCAGGGTCTCATAGCGACAGCACAGAGGAGGTTAGAGCTGGTGTTGGAACCTGAATCTGACTGTTGTCAACAAAAACAGATAGAGGAAGCTTCAATCAGACCCATTTGTTTTCTAACACTGAAAATAATGAGGTGACAATAAAAAATGGTAGCTGGGCCATCTAATACCTATGTTTTACAAATGAGGAAGATGATGGGGTGATTTGTGATTTGACTGGGATAACTGTGGAACTGGACCGTGCCTTCTGTTTCTGGATTTCAGCATCCTTTTCCATGGATCCTGCTGATTAGTGTTTCAGGGCCTGCTGTTACTGTGGCTTCAGTCTCTGTAATGCCTGGTCACTGCTGGATGTGATCCATCAAGGGTGAGAGGTGCCTAGTTCTGTGTTGACAAGAGTTGCAAATATATGCTACTCTGTTATTTTAAGATGCCATTTACTCGGATTTTGAAAGCAAAGTAGGATTTCATACATTTGTGTCATAGGTGAAGGTACCTTGTAGTGCAATTTGGAGACCCTGTTGAAGTAAGGGGGCTGAGAGCTGAGAGTGGTGTCCCCAAGAACTGTCGAGAGGCCTATTGCAGTAGTCCTCACGCTTGGTTGTTCATCCACTCATGAGCAGACAGGGGTGGAGATTGCTCTTGGTTGGGGACTTTTGTGTTAACCAGTTCACAGGAGAGTGACACTTACAAACCAGATGCCAATTTACAGAGAAAATTAGAAACACCACAGAGACCAAATTCTCTTGTTGGCATGGTCAGTGTGATTCTCCTAGGGGATGCTGCCACACAGAAGCCAGACTCTAATCAGAAAATAGCTTGATGTGTGTAGAATCTCTGCTCAGGGACTGAGCTACAGAATTTAGATGTTAAATGATGTCAGTTAAACTATTTGACTGACGGTCATATGTTTGTCTCCACAAAGAGCATAAACCTTAAAGGCAAGGAATTATGCAGTTCAGTGGAGAGAACATGGATTCTGGAGCCAGATAAATGTGCCGTTAAAAATTTTTTCCTTTAAATTGTGTTGTAAACAAATTCCACACTAAATAAATGTAAAAGTCTGAGCTTTTCCAGGACTCTTTGCTTATACCTTCTGAATTTCTTGAGGTGAATTTCTCATTATGGTGTTTGGCATTACTCACCCGACAGACCATTCCTGGGCCAGGTGCTGAGAGTCTGGGCCAAGGTGAGCAGCTTTTGCCTCAGACTCCACCAAGAAGCCAAAATTGGGGAAATATGCATAGTGGGATATTTTTCCCAACTGCTTCTCAGCCAAGGTCACAAACTCCTTTCCTGTTTCTTTGTTTGAGGCTTCTTGATTCTGACAGCCAGCGTCATCACTTATTCATCAAATATTTTAACACTCCACTATGTGAGAGACTGAACTTTTGCCTTGAAGGCACATTGGTGAACAGGACAGATCAGGGTATCTTTTCTCTTGGAACTTATGGAATCTAGGACTACAGGGGATAAGCAAGGGGCAAGAACTTACTATACTGTTATTTAATTCAGAGGTGATAAGTGCAGGAAAAAAGGAGAATTTCTTGGGTTCCAAGACTGTACTCCTAGCACTGCCTCCCAGTTGCTCTTCATAGTTCCTCTTTTATATGTCCCCACCTGAGCTTGGAAATGCCTATTTTGCTATGTAAAAGCAATATTAATAAGTGATTTTTAAAAAAATAGTCAATCACTTAATTTTTTACTGGTTTCTATGCAGAATGCTATTGATATGCATGTAATAGCCTAACTTTATTATGTATTTCATTTGGTTAAAATGTTCTTAGGAAATACTCTTCTTATATTCTTATTCTCATGAGTAGCTATAGCTGCTGTTCATGCACAGTTCCTAAAAATAAGTTTGTAAACTTGGTTAGCATTTTTTTTTTTTGAAAAGGAAACCTGAGTGACATCAGTGAAAACGGCGGAGTAAGGACCTCAGAAAATTCTCTCCATAAGATCATTGAAACAGGGCTTCCCTGGTGGCGCAGTGGTTGGGAGTCTGCCTGCCAATGCAGGGGACACGGGTTCGAGCCCTGGTCTGGGAAGATCCCACATGCCGCAGAGCAACTAAGCCCGTATGCCATAGCTACTGAGCCTGCGCATCTGGAGCCTGTGCTCCACAACGGAAGAGGCCACGACAGTGAGAGGCCCGCGCACCGCGATGAAGAGTGGCCCCCACTCACCGCAACTGGAGAAAGCCCTCGCACAGAAACGAAGACCCAACACAGCCAAATATAAATAAATAAATTTATTTTTTAAAAAAATCATTGAAACAACTGGCAAAATTTATCAAAATGAACTTTTTCAGTACTCTGGAAATTAACCAAATACTTGTAGCAATTCAGTGAGTGATTCTCAAAGAAAACCAGCTGAATCTCAGTAAGAACTGTGAGCTTTGTGGCATTCCCTATTCCCATCCCCCTCTTCAGCTTCATTAGTAGTCTTTTTAAATTTTTAATATTTATTTATTTATTTGGCTGCGTTGGGTCTTAGTTGTAGCATGTGGGATCTTTCATTGCGGCACGTGGGCTTCATTGCCCCACGGCAGGTGGGATCTTATTTCCCCGACCAGGGATCGAACCCATGCTCCCTGCATTAGAAGGCTGATTCTTAACCACTACTATGGAGGGACTTACTATGAAGTCTCTCCATAGTAGTCTTGAAAACTAAATGCCTGCAATCACAGTGAAAAGGCAGCAGCCTGGAAGCAACTAGAGAGAGTAGAATGGAATTGGAGGTCCTTCAAAGCCTCATGCCCAGAGAATTCTCTTTCTTGGACATGTTTGTTGGTTTCCTGAAAGATCCCACTTGAGGGCTTCCCTGGTGGCACACTGGTTGAGAGTCCGCCTGCCGATGCAGGGGACATGGGTTCGTGCCCCGGTCTGGGAAGATCACACATTCCGCGGAGCGGCTGGGCCCGTGAGCCATGGTTGCTGAGCCTGTGCGTCCAGAGCCTGTGCTCCACAACGGGAGAGGCCACAATAGTGAGAGGCCCACGTACCGCAAAAAAAAAAAAAGATCCCACTTGAAAGGCAATCCCTGGCTTGTCCAGTTCAAAAATTATAAAAGCCTTTTCCCCAGGGTCTGCCTGTAGCAGTGGATGACCATTGGGGCAAACATTAGACTAACCAGAAAGCTTAAAAGGGAAAGGTGGAGAATGAGGTCTTCCAATGGGTTTTTAAAAAGTTCTGACATATTCCTGGGAATCTAGAAGGCAACTTTGTAGAATTACTTCAGAAAAGTCACTAAACCAATAGTAACAACTATAAGAAATAGCAACAACAACAAACCCTGGGAATGGGTGAAATCTCATTTCCAGAGTTACCACATTATATTATTTGAAACATCCAGTTTTCAAGAAAAAATAAGATATGTAAAGAAAGTATAACCAGTACACAGGAAGAAAAAATAGAAATTGTACATGAAGAAGCCAAGATGTTGGACTTACTAGACCAACTTTAAATCTACTATTTAAATATACTCAGAGAACTAAAGCAAAGTATAAAACAACAAAATAGACAATATCAATAAAGAGACTGAAGTTATAAAAATGTACAAAATAGAAATATCGGAGTTGACACAGTAAATGGAAAAAAATCACTAGAGAGCTCAACAGCACGTTTGAGCAGGCAAAAGAGAGAACTTTTGTCCTTCTTTGACATTTTTGACTTGAAAAGTGGCTCAAAATAAGAGGTGAGACAGTGATGACCATAGCCAGTTTTCATACCTTCAAAAGACTTTGGTCTTAGTAGCTGCAGAAGCAGAATCCCATGAGGCCATATTTGATCAATAGGGCCCTTTTTCGTCTTGCCCACTCGCTTTTCAACCCCCTAATATCAGCAGACAAATTGCTGAGTCAGCCCTCCCTTTCTCCCTCCCTTCCTTCCTTTATATTAATGAGTCATGTCTTTAAAAGGTATTGACAAAAGAAATGCCAGTAAAGTAGGATTAGCTTTTAGCAGAGGGGTCAGGCTTCAGTGTGGGCTAATGGAATACTTGAGTGGAAAGAGCATGTCTAGTCCAGTCAGCACCTGCCTGAATCTCTGTTCCTACTTCAGCGTTCAAAGGCAACATTTAATGGCCTGGTGATGCATTAAAATGACTAGGATTTACCTCCAAATTACTGTGGATTATTCTTGTGATGATGGTACGTTGTACAAGAATTCTGTTGTCTTTCTGCATATATAGGTTGAGAGCACCGTTGGATGCTTACTTTCAAGTGAGCAGGACACAGCCTCATTCACCAGCCACTTCTTATGATTCAGAGACTAGGAATCCTGTCTCTGAAGACTTGCAGGTATCAGGTAGTTCTGACAGTGACAGCTCCACAGAGTATGAAGAGGGAGTTGTCCAGGCAGAGGAGCCTGGAGCTGTTGTTTTAGAAGGTGAGTGTTTTATCCATATTTGATTCACAAGGTCAACATCCGGAAAGCTTAGACTCCAGAAGGCTAGAAACTCTAGACTTGTGTTTTGATACTTTCCCTTTTCACCCCAAATGTCATACATTAATGCTTTATAGTACAGAGCTTTCACTGGCCATAACTATATAGAGAGGATTTGATCTGGCTTGCAGTTTAATGTGATTTGTGACCCATTGAGTTGGTCACTTTATAATAGCATTTTACATTCCCTTTCATTTTCTTAGACATTTGAGAAGGAAGTAGATTATTTAAAAGAAAAGCTTCATAAATTCAGTACCCTGTCTAATCTGGTACTTTTTAAGTCCTAGTGTAATGTTACATGTTGTGCAAGTGGAACTTTATTTAACAGTAGATGGGCAGAGACCCCTTAAGCATATGCTTGTATTAAAAAACTCTCTGGGGACTTCCCTGGTGGCGCAGTGGGTAAGAATCCGCCTGCCAATGCAGGGGACACGGGTTTGATCCCTGGTCTGGGAGGATCCCACGTTCTGCGGAGCAACTGAGCCCACGAGCGACAGCTACTGAGCCTGCGCTCTAGAGCCCGCGAGCCACAACTACTGAAGCCCACACGCCTAGAGCCCATGCTCCGCACCAAGAAAAGCCACCACAAGGAGAAGCCTGCGCACCACAATGAAGAGTAGCCCCCGGTCGCCACAACTAGAGAAAGCCCGTGCACAGCAACAAAGACCCAATGCAGCCAAAAATAAATAAAATTAAATCTTTACCCAGGAAAAAAAACAAAACAAAACCTATCTGATACCCTACACTGTGGTCTTCTCACACTAAAGGGAACCAAAGCGTGGAGAAATGGCTTTCCAGGTCTGTGATAGGAAATATACAAGATGGGCCTAGGGCATTTTATTGTGCTGGAAAGCAAGGAAGCTGTCTGAGTCTTACAGAGTTACGTCAGTAGGCACAGGCACAACCTTGAAAGAGATCCTACTGGCCTGAGTTGGGACAGTTTGAGCATTAAAAAGAATAATGAATGTATTCTTAGGTTACAGATTGAAATACATCAAATCTGTGTGAATCTATAAATTCATAATTGTGCACTTAAAAAAAAAAACACCTTACTTATCACCATCATAAGTTATTAGAGCCCTAACTCATTGCTCTGAAAACTGTTGAATAAAGGATTAAGCATTCCTCCTGCCTTTCCTATACGAACTGCATCCAGAAAACCAAATAGTTGATGGAGAAGGTCTTTTAAGTGTTTGTTTTTAAGACTTTTTTTTTAGAGTAGTTTATGGTTCACAACAAAACTGAAAGGAAGGTAGAGAGATCTCCCATATACACCTGCCCCCCTCCCTCCCCTACACATACATGCATTGCCTCCCCATCATTGGCATCATTCACCAGAATGGTGCATTAGTTACACACTGTAATCACTCAGAGTCTTTGGTTTACCTTAGGGTTTACTGTTGGTGTTGCACATTCTATAAGTTTGGACAAATGTATAATGACATACATCCATCATTATAATATCATATACAGTATTTTCAGTGCCCTAAAGATTCTCTATGCTCTGCCTATTCTTCCCTTCCACCCACTCCCTAAGGAAGTTTTTTTTTCAAATATTTTTCTTTTTTTTTTTTTTTTTTAAGATGTTGGGGGTAGGAGTTTATTAATTAATTTATTTATTTTTGCTGCGTTGGGTCTTCATTTCTGTGCGAGGGCTTTCTTTAGTTGTGGCAAGCGGGGGCCACTCTTCATCGCAGTGCGCGGGCCTCTCACTATCGCGGCCTCTCTTGTTGCGGAGCACAGGCTCTAGACGCGCAGGCTCAGTAGTTGTGGCTCACAGGCCTAGTTGCTCCATGGCATGTGGGATCTTTCTGGACCAGGGCTCGAACCCACGTCCCCTGCATTGTCAGGCACATTCTCAACCATTGCACCACCAGGGAAGCCCCAGGAAGTTTTTTTTTTAATAGAAAAATTCCAGCTAGTAATTGTAGCATGAATGATAGGGGGGAAAATTATCATTTTGTGACTCCTAATGAATTGATGTATCTAGTCAAAGATCATCAGTGACTCTTAAAACCATTAGGTTGGAAGGTTGGTGGGAGTCTTTTTAATAGAGGGACCAGGCTGACACCACCAGAACCATTTATCAATCTTAGCATTTCAAAAAGTGAAACCACCAGATTTTATGTGCCTCTTGATGTGCTGCAATCAGAATGTCCAGGGCTTTCCTGGTGGCGCAGTGGTTAACAATCTATCTGCCAATGCAGGGGACACGGGTTCAATCCCTGGTCCGGGAAGATACCACATGCCACAGAGCAACTAAGCCCGTGCGCCACAACTACTGAAGCCCACACACCTAGAGCCCGGGCTCCGCAACAAGAGAAGCCACCACAATGAGAAGCCCACGCACCACAATGAAGGGTAGCCCCCGCTCTCCACAACTAGAGAAAGCCCGTATGCAGCGACAAAGACCCAACACAGCCAAAAATAAATAAATTTATTTATTTAAAAAAGAAAAAGAAAATGTCCATACCACCTAGCAAGTACTGTTGCCCCCCATAAAAACCCTGAATCAACTTGAGACTCTATTTTTATTTTTTTTTAATTTAATTTTTATTTTTAATTTTTATTTTTTTTGCGGTACGTGGGCGTCTCACTGTTGTGGCCTCTCCTGTTGCGGAGCACAGGCTCCGGACGCACAGGCTCAGCAGCCATGGCTCACAGGCCTAGCTGCTCCGCGGCATGTGGGATCTTCCCGGACCGGGGCACGAACCCGTGTCCCCTGCATCAGCAGGCGGACTCTCAACCACTGCGCCACCAGGGAAGCCCGAGACTCTAGATGTAATAAACAGTTTAGGCAGTTTACAGGAAGGAAATAAAGGAACAAGGTGAGCAATAACTCAAAAATGCAGTCATTCAAATCTAAAATGTAAGACATTCTACAAATGGAACATCTAGAAAAAGGCCTATACATATATGAAAATCTAATATATTGTAAAGGGAATATCTCATATCAGTGGGGAAAAAATAGACTTATAATTAATATTGTTAAAACTGGATAGCTAACTGGAAAACAAATTTGGATTCGTTCCTCATACTATAAACTAGGATATAAGAGTTCAGAGATCTAGTGTGGAAAATGAAACCATTTAGTATTAGAGGAATACATGAGTGATAAAATCTAGGAGTAAGGAGTACTTCAGAATGTAGAAGAAATGTAAGAAAATTACATAAAAATTTTTTTTAAATTATGACTATAAGCCAGCATAGATACTTTGTTCCAGAAAAGACAAATCTATAGAGACAAAGTAGATTAGTGGTTGCGTAAGGGCTGCTGGTACAAATGGGGAATGATTCTAAATTGGTGTGATGGATATTTTTGGGGTGATAGAAATGTTTTAAAATTGGATTGTGGTAATGGTTGTACAACTCTGTAAATAAGTTTAAAAATAGCTTGTGGAAGTAGTTGGTCAAATCTAGGAGGTAAACATTTCACAGGACCAATGGCCAGATTTCTCCAACAAAGCAGTGACAAAACAGGTGAATTTTAATTTAGAACTTCTCTTAATCAAAAGACGTCATTAAAAGAGTGAAATGGCAACCCACTGACTAGAGAAAACATTCATAATACATATATCCAGAAAAGGGCTTATATCTAGAATACATAAATAACTTCTACAACATTATAGAAAACTGGGCCGAAGATTTGCAAAGGTACTTCCAAAACAAGATAGCTAAATGGCCAATAAATATATAGAGAGACTTGATTAGTCATCAGGGAAATACAGATTAAAACCACAGTGTGGTAACTGATATGCACCCACTGCAACAGCTAAAATTTCAAAGACTGACAGTTTCAAGTATTGGGAAGGATATAAAGCAACCAGACCTCTCATACAGTACTGGTGGGAGTGTAAATTTTTTTTTTTTTAATGCTGCTTATAAGAGGTTCACTTTATTTATTTTTTTATTGAAGTATAGTTGATTTACAATATTGTGTTAATTTCTGCTGTACAGCAAAGAGATTCAGTTATACATATATATGTACTTTTTTTATATATTCTTTTTCATTATGGTTTGTCATAGGATATTTATTTATTTATTTTTGGCTGCGTTGGGTCTTCGTTGCTGCACGTGGTCTTTCTCTAGTTGCGGTGCCTGGGCTTCTCATTGCGGTGGCTTCTTGTTCCTGAGAATGGGCTCTAGGCATGCGGGCTTCAGTAGTTGTGGCACGTGGGCCAGTAGTTGTGGCACACGGGCTTAGTTGCTCCGCGGCATGTGGGATCCTTCCAGACCAGGGATTGAACCCATGTCCCCTGCATTGGTAGGCGGATCCTTAACCACTGTGCCACCAGGGAGGTCCCTCTTCTGCCCATTTTTTGATAGGGTTGTTTTTTTGTTGCTGAGTTGTATGAGCTGTTTGTATATTTTGGAAATTAAGCCCATGTTGGCCGCATCTTTTGCAAATATTTTCTCCCATTCTGTAGATTGTCTTTTCATTTTGCTTATGGTTTCCTTTGCTGTGCAAAAGCTTGTAAGTTTGATTAGGTCCCATTTATTTATTTTTGTTTTTATTTCTATTGCTTTGGGAGACTGACCTAAGAAAACATTGGTAGGATTTTTTTTGCCTATGATCTCTTCTTAGGAGTTTTATGGTGTCATGTTTTATGTTTAAGTCTTTGAGCCATTTTGAATTTATTTTAGTGTATGGTGAGAGGGTGTGTTCTAACTTCATTTATTTACATATGGCTGTCCAACTTTCCCAACACCACTTGCTAAAGAGACTGTCTTTTTCCCATTGTATATTCTTGCCTCCTTTGTTGAAGATTAATTGACTGTAGGTGTGTGGGTTTATTTCTGGGCTCTATTTTCTGTTCCATTGATCCATATGTCTGTTTTTGTGCCAATACCATGCTGTTTTGATTACTGTAGCTTTGTGGTATTGTCTGAAGTCTGGGAGGGTTATGCCTCCTGCTTCGTTCTTTTTCTTCAGGATTGCTTTGGCAATTCTGGGTCTTTTACGGTTCCATATAAATTTTAGGATTATTTGTTCTAGTGCTGTGAAAATTGTCATGGGTAATTTGATAGGGATTGCATTAAATCTGTAGGTTGCTTTGGGTAGTATGGCCATTTTAGCAATATTAATTCTTCCAGTCCAAGAGTGTGGGATATCTTTCCATTTCTTTGAATCATCTTCAGTTTCCTTTATTAATGTTTTATATTTCTCAGTGAATAAGTCTTTCTCCTCCTTAGTCAGGTTTATTTCTAAATATTTTATTTTGAGGGGTGTGATTTTTTTATTTCTTCTTTTTGGCTGCATGTGAGATCTTAGTTCCCCGACCAGGGATTGAGCTCATGTCCCTTGCAGTGGAAGTGCGGAGTCTTAACCATTGGACTGCCAGGGAAGTCCCTTGTGGGTGTGATTTTTAAAAGGTATTGTATTTTTACATCCCCTTTTTGATACTTCATTGTTAGTGTAAAGAAATGCAACCGATTTCTGTATGTTAATCTTGTATCCTGCTACCTTGCTGAATTCCTTTATCAGTTCTAGTAGTCTTTGTGTGGAGTCCTTAAGACTTTATATATATAGTATCATATTATCTGCATATAATGACAGTTTTACCTCTTCCCTTCCAATTTGGATACCTTTTATTTCTTTTTCTTGTCTGATTGCTGTGGCTAGGACTTCCAGTACTATGTTGACTAGAAGTGGTGAGAGTGGGCATCCTTGTCTTATTCCAGATTTTAGCAGGAAGGCTTTCAGCTTTTCACCATTGAGTATTATATTGTCTGTGAGTTTGTCATGAACAGACATGTTTATGACAAAAAACATGTTCTTGTTTTTTGAGGAAGACATGTATCGCTTGAACTTCTTGTAAAAACTGCTTTTGCTGCATCCCATAGATTTTGTATGGTTGTGTTTTCATTGTCATTTGTCTCAAGGTATTTTTTAATTTCCTGTTTGATTTCATCATTGACCCATTGGTTTTTTAGTAGCATGTTGTTTAGTTTCCATGTAATCGTTTTTTTCTCATTTCTTTTTCTGTGGTTGATTTCTAGTTTCATGCTGTTGTGGTCACAAAAGATGCTTGAGGTAATTTCTAAAAATATCAATTAAGTCTAACAGTTCTGTTGTATCATTTAGGATCTCTGTTTGCCGTATTGAATTTCGGTCTAGAAGATCTGTCCATTGATGTGGGTGGGGTGTTAAAGTCTCCTACTATTATTGTATTCCTGTCAGTGTCTCCCTTTATGTCTGTTAATTGTGTTTTATGTATTTTGATGCTTCTATATTAGGTGCATATATGTTGACGAGTTAAAATCCTCTTCTTGTATTGATCCTTTTTTTTTTTAATTTTATTTTTTTTTGTGGTACGCGGGCCTACCTCTGCTGCGGCCTCTCCCGTTGCGGAGCACAGGCTCCAGACGCGCAGGCCCAGCGGCCAGGCACACGGGCTTAGTTGCTCCGTGGCATGTGGGATCCTTCCAGACCAGGGATTGAACCCATGTCCCCTGCATTGGTAGGCGGATCCTTAACCACTGTGCCACCAGGGAGGTCCCTCTTCTGCCCATTTTTTGATAGGGTTGTTTTTTTGTTGCTGAGTTGTATGAGCTGTTTGTATATTTTGGAAATTAAGCCCATGTTGGCCGCATCTTTTGCAAATATTTTCTCCCATTCTGTAGATTGTCTTTTCATTTTGCTTATGGTTTCCTTTGCTGTGCAAAAGCTTGTAAGTTTGATTAGGTCCCATTTATTTATTTTTGTTTTTATTTCTATTGCTTTGGGAGACTGACCTAAGAAAACATTGGTAGGATTTTTTTTGCCTATGATCTCTTCTTAGGAGTTTTATGGTGTCATGTTTTATGTTTAAGTCTTTGAGCCATTTTGAATTTATTTTAGTGTATGGTGAGAGGGTGTGTTCTAACTTCATTTATTTACATATGGCTGTCCAACTTTCCCAACACCACTTGCTAAAGAGACTGTCTTTTTCCCATTGTATATTCTTGCCTCCTTTGTTGAAGATTAATTGACTGTAGGTGTGTGGGTTTATTTCTGGGCTCTATTTTCTGTTCCATTGATCCATATGTCTGTTTTTGTGCCAATACCATGCTGTTTTGATTACTGTAGCTTTGTGGTATTGTCTGAAGTCTGGGAGGGTTATGCCTCCTGCTTCGTTCTTTTTCTTCAGGATTGCTTTGGCAATTCTGGGTCTTTTACGGTTCCATATAAATTTTAGGATTATTTGTTCTAGTGCTGTGAAAATTGTCATGGGTAATTTGATAGGGATTGCATTAAATCTGTAGGTTGCTTTGGGTAGTATGGCCATTTTAGCAATATTAATTCTTCCAGTCCAAGAGTGTGGGATATCTTTCCATTTCTTTGAATCATCTTCAGTTTCCTTTATTAATGTTTTATATTTCTCAGTGAATAAGTCTTTCTCCTCCTTAGTCAGGTTTATTTCTAAATATTTTATTTTGAGGGGTGTGATTTTTTTATTTCTTCTTTTTGGCTGCATGTGAGATCTTAGTTCCCCGACCAGGGATTGAGCTCATGTCCCTTGCAGTGGAAGTGCGGAGTCTTAACCATTGGACTGCCAGGGAAGTCCCTTGTGGGTGTGATTTTTAAAAGGTATTGTATTTTTACATCCCCTTTTTGATACTTCATTGTTAGTGTAAAGAAATGCAACCGATTTCTGTATGTTAATCTTGTATCCTGCTACCTTGCTGAATTCCTTTATCAGTTCTAGTGGTCTTTGTGTGGAGTCCTTAAGACTTTATATATATAGTATCATATTATCTGCATATAATGATAGTTTTACCTCTTCCCTTCCAATTTGGATACCTTTTATTTCTTTTTCTTGTCTGATTGCTGTGGCTAGGACTTCCAGTACTATGTTGACTAGAAGTGGTGAGAGTGGGCATCCTTGTCTTATTCCAGATTTTAGCAGGAAGGCTTTCAGCTTTTCACCATTGAGTATTATATTGTCTGTGAGTTTGTCATGAACAGACATGTTTATGACAAAAAACATGTTCTTGTTTTTTGAGGAAGACATGTATCGCTTGAACTTCTTGTAAAAACTGCTTTTGCTGCATCCCATAGATTTTGTATGGTTGTGTTTTCATTGTCATTTGTCTCAAGGTATTTTTTAATTTCCTGTTTGATTTCATCATTGACCCATTGGTTTTTTAGTAGCATGTTGTTTAGTTTCCATGTAATCGTTTTTTTCTCATTTCTTTTTCTGTGGTTGATTTCTAGTTTCATGCTGTTGTGGTCACAAAAGATGCTTGAGGTAATTTCTAAAAATATCAATTAAGTCTAACAGTTCTGTTGTATCATTTAGGATCTCTGTTTGCTGTATTGAATTTCGGTCTAGAAGATCTGTCCATTGATGTGGGTGGGGTGTTAAAGTCTCCTACTATTATTGTATTCCTGTCAGTGTCTCCCTTTATGTCTGTTAATTGTGTTTTATGTATTTTGATGCTTCTATATTAGGTGCATATATGTTGACGAGTTAAAATCCTCTTCTTGTATTGATCCTTTTTTTTTTTAATTTTATTTTTTTTTGTGGTACGCGGGCCTACCTCTGCTGCGGCCTCTCCCGTTGCGGAGCACAGGCTCCAGACGCGCAGGCCCAGCGGCCACGGCTCACGGGCCCAGCCGCTCCGCGGCACGTGGGATCCTCCCAGACCGGGGCGCGAACCCGGTTCCCCTGCATCGGCAGGCGGACGCGCAACCACTGCGCCACCAGGGAAGCCCCTGTATTGATCCTTTTATCATTATAAAGTGTCCTTTATCTTTCCTTATGGCGTTTTTCTAAAAGTCTATTTTGTCTGATATGAGTGTTGCGACCCCCACTTTCTTATCATTTCCGTTAGCATCATATATCTTTTTCCATCCCCTCACTTTCAATCTGTATGTGTGCTTTGCCCTAAAGTGGGTCTCTTGTAGGCAGCATATTGTAGGCTCTTGTTTTTTTTATCCAGTCTGCCACTCTGTGTCTTTTGATTGGAGCATTTAGTCCATTGACATTTAAAGTAATTTTTTTAAAGAAATGTACGATTTATTTATTTATTTAATGTTATAGTTTCGTTATTATTTTCTCAATTTAAAAAATTTATCTTTTTTTGGGGGGGGTGCTGTGTTGGGTCTTCATTGCTGTGCACGGGCTTTCTCTAGTTGCAGCAAGCAGGGGCTACTCTTCGTTGCCGTGCACAGGCTTCTCCTTGCAGTGGCTTCTCTTGTTGTGGAGCATGGGCTCTAGACGCACAGGCTTCAGTAGTTGCAGCACATGGGCTCAGTAGTTTTGGCACATGGGCTTAGTTGCTCTGTGGCATGTGGGATCTTCCTAGACCAGGGATCAAACCCATGTCCCCTGCATTGGCAGGCGGATTCTTAACTACTGCACCACCAGGGAAGTCCTTAAGGTAATTATTGATAGATACGTATTTACTGCCATTTTAAACCTTGTTTTCCCATTGATTTTATATTTCTTCTTTGTCCCTTTTTTTCTTGTTTTTCCTTTTGTGGTTTGATTCTTCTTATTATTAATTTTTATTGGAGTATAGTTGATTTACAATGTTGAGTTAGTTTCTGCTGTACAGCAAAGTGAATCAGTTATACATATACATATATTCACTCTTTTTTAGATTCTTTTCCCATATAGGTCATTACAGAGTATCAAGTAGAGTTCCCTGTGCTGTGCAGTAGGTTCTTATTAGTTATCTATTTTGTATATAGTAGTGTGTATTTGTCAATCCCAGTCCCCCAATTTATCCCTTCCCCCTGATTATCTTTTGTATTATACTTATGTTCTCTTCTTTTTGGTTTTTGTGTATGTTTTTAATTTGTGGTTACCCTGTTTTTCAAGTGTAGTAACCCTTTCCTATAGCTGCTTGCCTTAGACTGGTAGTCATATGGGCTCAAATACATTTAAGGAAATTTTTTTTTTTAATCTACATTTTCTTACTCTCCTCCCCCACATTTTATGATTTTGATGTCCTCTTTTACATCAAAATGTAAATTGGTACAAACATTTTGCTAGTATTGTTATAAACTCACTATATATATATATAGAACCAGTTGCTCAACAATTTCACTTTTAGGTATATAGCCAAGGAAATGAGTACATGTGTTCATGAATGCCATGTACAAGAATGTAATAACACTGTTTGTAATAGGAAAAAACTGAAAACTATCCACAAACCCATTAGCAGTAGAATGGATAAATAAATGTTATATATTTATGCAGTAAAACTGTACAGAAGTGAAAATGAACTACAACTCCACACATTAGTATGGAAAAATCTTGCAAAGAATGTCAAACAAGTGGCAGAAAGTGGGCAACTCAGACGCCATTTATATACAAAAACAGGCAAAACCAGTCAATGGTGTTAAAATTTAGTAAAGTAGTTACTTTTGGGGGGCAAGGTCACCTCCCTGCCTGTCACCCAAGATAAAAGGAGGACATAAGGGTATAAGGGGCACTCTTAGGGTTGTTGGTGATGTTCTGGTTTATAGTTCAGTTTGTGAAAATTCACTAAAAATATTTATGGTACACTTTTCTGTATGCATATTACATTTCAATAAAAGATTTTTTTTTTTAAGGAGCCAATTTGAAGGGATTCTCTCTGGCCTACGATGGAACAATTTGAGCCTCAAAAAGAAAAATAATTAAAAATTAAGATTACTATCTTGACCATTAATGGAAGCTGTGAAAGGTTGTTGAGGAACCAGATAGTCTAGGGGTCAGACTGACATCACCTGAACCCAGTATAAGCCTCCTGGTGTAGTGCTATCAGAAGTACACAACCTAAGTTTCTTGCTGCCCTTCCTCTTTCCAAAAAACAGAATTGAATCTACAAAAACATCTAGGTCTAACGGCCAGTTTATAGGAAAGGCAGGCAGTGAAGCAGTAAGTAAGGAATACCACAGGAAGCAATCAGCCAAATCCAGGATGTAGGACATTTCATAAGACAAATGACCAAATCTCCCTTAACAAATCAGTGACAGGAGGGGATAGAAATAAGTGAAGGAAAATTGTTATAAATGAAAAAGACTTACAAGACATAACAATCCAAGCTCACTGTTTGAAGACCTTGTTTGGATCCTGATTGGAATAAATCTATTGTAAAGAGCAACTTTAAAGCAATTGGGAGGGCCTTCCCTGGTGGTCCAGTGGTTAAGACTCTATGCAGGGCATGGGTTCGTTCCCTGGTTGGGGAAGGTCCTGCATGCCTCACTATGTGGCCACAAAACAACAACAACTGGGAAATTTTGAGTACAAACTGGGTATCTGGGATGGTATTGAAGGATTATTGTTAACTTTGTTAGATACAGTATTGTTAATTTTGTTAGGTATAGTGTTTATGTAAAAAAAAAAAAAAAAGTCCTTATCAGTGAGTGCTACAAAAGTTTTTACAAGTGAAACCACATTTTAGGGTTTGTTATTAGGAAAGAAAATAATGGGAATGGGGGCTTATTTGGAACAAGATTGGCAAAATATTATTTTTGAAATTGGGTGATGGGTACTTGTGGGTTAGTTTACTATTCTGTCTACATTTAAAAATGAATTCATTGGGACTTCCTTGGCGGTCCAGTGGTTGGGACTCCATGTTTCCACTGCAGGAGGCTTGGGTTCAGTCCCCCGTCAGGAAACTAAGATCCCACGTGCTGCACAGCCAAACAAAAAAGGATTCATTGATGCCACCTGGGGAAATTGTCATTCCTTTTACAGCAACAGTACAGTATCAATTAGAAATGGAAAGCTGTGGTGAGTCAGACTCTCCTGCTAGCCTCATACCTGACTTATATCTTCTTTTATATATTACCTATCCCATCATTTCTGGAAACGACTTGGCAGAGCAACTAGGCGGTAACGACTTGGCAGAGCAACTAGGAGATATCTCAACAGAGCAAGAAGTTACATGTATTGGTGGAGGAGAGACTTTCCCCAAACAGGTAATATGAACATCCTTTTAAATGAGAGGTTTCGATTTACATTTAAAAAGCCAGCTGCAAATTAAAGTGGAAAGCCCACAGACTTTGTAGGCAGGGGGTCCAGGTGTAGATCCTGTACAAGTTACTCATTATTTGTGTGATTGCCTCCCCTTAGGTTTAAAAACATGGGGTAGGGGAAGATGTGAGGAGAACTTGTCCTGTCCACCTAACAAGGTTAAGTATCAGTTAAAAGTAGTAGATATGAATGCAGTTTATGAACTGTCTGGCAGAAAGATTGCTATGAGATAAACAGTTTTTATTTTTAAAAATTACAGTTATCACTGTCCTTAATATGAGACTTATTTATACCAACCGTGGACCCTGCCAGTTCCAAAACATCATTGATCCACTTTTTGCAAGTTTCTATTTTTATTTATTCTCTCTAGAAAAGTTACTCTCATATAAATTTACTTATGTGTATAAGTGTAATGCAAAGTGACTTGACATTTGCATACATTATGAAGTGATCACCACAATAAGTTTAGTAACCATCTGTCCCCATACAAAGTTATTACAATATTATTGACCACATTTTTCATGCTATGTATTACATCCCCATGGTTTATTATTTTATAACTGGAGGTTAGTACCTCTTAATCCCCTTCACCTATTTTGCCATACCCCACTCCCCTTCCCTCTGGCACTCACCCATTTGTTTTCTGTGTCTCTTAGTCTGGGTTTTTTTGTTTTGTTTTATTTTTCAGATTCCACATATAAGTGAGATTATATGGTATTTGTCCACACTCCATACTGTTTCCTATAGTGGGTGCACCAATTTACATTCCCACCAACAGTGCATGAGTGTTCCCTTTCCTCCATATCCTTGCCAGTGCTTGTCATTTGTTGTCTTTTTGATGATAGCCATTCTGACAGGTATAAGGTGGTATCTCTTTGTGGTTTTAATTTGCATTTCCCTGATAATTAGTGATGCTGAGCATCTTTTCTTTTTATGTGTCTGTTGGCTGTTTCTTTGGGAAAATGTCTGTTCATGTCTTTTGCCCATTTTTAATCAGGTTGGTTTTTTGCTGTTGAGTTGTATGAGCTCTTTGTTTATTTTGGATATTAACCTCTTATCAGATATATCTTTTGTTAATATCTTCTCCAATTTGGTAGGCTGCCTGTTCATTTTGTTGATAGTTTCCTTTGCTGTGCAAAAGCTTTAGTTTGATGTAGTCCTGTTTGTTTATTTTTGCTTGCTTCCCTTGCCTGAGGAGACATATTCAAAAAAATACTGCTAGGACCGATGTCAGAGAGCCTACTGCCTGTTTTCTTCTACAAGTTTTATGGTTTCAGGTCTTATATTTAAATCTTTAGTCCATTTTGAGGTTACTTTTGTATGTGATGTGAGAAAGTAGTCCAGTTTGCTTTTTTTGCATGTAGCTGTCCAGATTTCCCAACACCATTTATTGAAGAGGCTGTGTTTTCCCCGTTGTCTATTCTTGCCTCTTTTATCATAAATTAATTGCCCATATAAGTGTGGCTTTATTTCTGGGCTCTCTGTTCTGTTCCATTGATCTACATGTCTGCTTATGTGATAGTACCATACTGTTTTGATTACTGTAGTTTTGTAGTATAGTTTGAAATCAGGGAGTATAATATTTCCAACTTTGTTCTTCTTTCTTGAGATTGCTTTGGCTATTTGGGGTTTTGTGTTTCCATACAAATTTTAGAATTATTTACTCTAGTTCTGTGAAAAATGTTATTCATATTTTGACAGGGATTGCATTGAATCTATAGATTGCCTGGCGGGGGTATGATTTTTTTTTTTTTGCGGTACGCAGGCCTCTCACTGCTGTGGCCTCTCCTGTTGCGGAGCACAGGCTCCGGACGCACAGGCTCAGCGGCCATGGCTCACGGGCCTAGCCTCTCCACGGCATGTGGGATCCTCCCAGACCGGGGCACGAACCCATGTCCCCTGCATTGGCAGGCAGACTCTCAACCACTGTGCCAGCAGGGAATCCCATGATTATTTTAACAGTGTTAATTCTTCCAGTCCATGAGCATAGTATATCTTTCCATTTGTTTGTGTTGTGTTCATTTTCTTTCATCAGTGTCTTATAATTTTCAGAGTACAGGTCTTTTACCTCTTCAGTTAGATTTATTTCTAGGTATTTTGTTCTTTTTGATGTAGTTCACAAATGGGATTATTTTCTTAATTTCTCTTTCTGATAGTTCATTTTTAGTGTGTAGAAATGCAACAGATTTCTGTAGATGAATTTTGTATCCTTCAACTTTACTGAATTCATTTAAATGTTCTATTTTAAAATTCACACAAGAGGGATTATATAATATCCTGTTCTGGGACTGGTTCCTTTTCCCCCCAACTTACTGCATTTTGGAGAGCCTTTTAGTGTCAGTACATAAAATTGAATCTCATTCTTATTGGTAGTAATAGCTGCACAGTGTTTTTACATAGGAATACATTTTTAGTTAACTCTTCCCTTGCCATGTACACTATGGTTGTTCCCTTTTTCTTTATTTCTTTGTTGTTGCTGTTGCTTCTTAATAAGATCATGCTGCACTGAGCATCTTTGTACTATTGTCTTGGCAAATATTTGTGATTATATTCATGGGATATATTTCTAGCAGAGAGATTGCTATATCAAAGGAAAGATGTATGTATTTTAGTTTTGATAGATAACGCCAAGTTGCCCTCAGGAAAATTTGTGCCAGTTCCTACTTGCAGCAACAGTATGTAAGCACGCCCATTTCTCCCTCACCCTCAGTGCTTGGTGTCATCAGACATCAATTTATGCCATCTAATAGATGAAAAAGTAAAAATGTGGTCTCTTACTTGAATTTTCATTTCTTTAATTATAAGTGAACACTTACTGACCATTTGTATTTTTGTGTGAGTTGTTTATATCCTTTCTTTTTTTCCTGGTATTTTTTTTTTCTTTATTCACATGAGCCAGGTATTTTATAGCTACTTGAATTGATTATGGACCTAATTTCGAATGTATAACAAACTTAATATTCCCTGTTGTTATTTAACTGGGTCACTTCTAGGTTTGTTTTGTTTTAATATCTTCGTAAATATAGCTCCTTTTTGTCATTTGAATGAAAGAAAATCAAGAATTTTATAAGCTCAAAGGGTAATAATATTTTCATGGCTTATGTTACCTTTGACCAGATTGCATTCTGAAAAGAATGGGAAGTGATTCATGGGTGTTGGGGTTTTTCTTTGGCATTTTCAATTATGTTTGTATCATTTTTGTGTGATTTTTTTGTTAATTTGATAGAGTTTCACATCTTCTTCAAGACTGATTTTGCATTTTCTCTAATTTGAATGTATTCTGGTTTCCATCTAGCAGTCTCCCCAGAAGTCTAATCCTCTTCTAGCTTCTGCGGATGAGGAAGAAGCAGACACTTGCACAATATGTTTGGAACAGTGGACCAATGCTGGGGATCACCGGCTCTCGGCATTGCGCTGTGGGCACCTCTTTGGGTATAAGTGCATTTCTAAGTGGCTCAAAGGACAGGCACGAAAATGTCCTCAGGTAAAGACCATAGTTAAGAACTGTGCATGTGCACAGTCAACATGTTAAGTCAGGAGGATTCCTAGAACCACACTTATTGTGTCCCATTGGGCTCCTTAGTGCAACAAGAAAGCCAAGCACAGTGACATCGTTGTCCTTTATGCCCGAACCCTGAGAGCTTTGGACGCTAGTGAACAGGAGCTCATGAAAAGGTAGGTGGCAAGAGTCTGCCTAGCTGGGATATTCCCTTTTGGTTTTTGTATGCACCTCTGAAAAAGGTATGAGTCACTCTTAGTGTGGTTCTGAGCCTTTCCTTGGGCTGTGACTGGAGATCTCTGGGGATCATTGGCAATCTGTCTAACACTGTGATTTATGATACATGTCTGATCATCCAAAGCATGGTTTGCTCTCCGTATAGCATTAAAAATGATGATCTGGGGCTTCCCTGGTGGCACAGTGGTTAGGAACCCGCCTGCCAGTGCGGGGGACACGGGTTCGAGCCGTGGTCTGGGAAGATCCCACATGCCATGGAGCAACTGGGCCCATGAGCCACAACTACTGAGCCTGCGCTCTAGAGCCCGCAAGCCACAACTGCTGAAGCCCGTGTGCCTAGAGCCCGTGTTCTGCAACAGGAGAAGCCACCGCAATGAGAGGCCCGCGTGCTGCAAGGAAGAGTAGCCCCTGCTCACTGCAACTAGAGAAAGCCCGTGCACAGCAACTGACCCAATGCAACCAAAAATAAATAATGAATTAATTAAAAAAAAAAAAAGTCATAGAGAAACCTTTAGCCATACAGTAATACCTCACACCTAGACTGGGAAGCAGACCCAATCAGAAAGATAGCCTGGATTTTTTGTAGCCTGTCCAGATTCTTCCCTAGGGATTATATTTACTGCCTGCCTCTGCTGCTAAATACTGTGAATACTGAATCAGGGAATCCTCTGTCTTACTCTGTAGCCAATTCATGGCCATTTAGAACACACTCCCAAGTCTCAATCTCCTTGTCACTAGAATAGACTAATGATACTTTTTAAAAACAGGATTTTTGTTTCTTGTGTCCCTAAGCCCTCCTGCAACAGTAGTCTGCAAAGAAGTCTCATAACTGAATCTTTGCACTTGTCGTACAATGCAAGAAATTATCAAGATTTTGGAAGCCCATGAACAAATGCTAATAACACTACTTATAAAATATGCTCTAAGAACATTAAAGATTAAAAATACCTGCAGTGGACTTCCCTAGCGGTCCAGTGGTTAACACTGCACGCTTCCACTGCAAGGGGCATAGGTTCGATTCCTGGTCAGGGAACTAAGATCCCACATGCCTCTCAGCACAGCCAAAAAAAATAAAAAGAACCTGCACGGAGAGACTACTTGGATTCCTGGTCAGGGAACTAAGATCCCACATGCCTCTCAGCACAGCCAAAAAAATAAAAAGAACCTGCACTGAGAGACTACAGGGATGTGGGTTCGCTCATGTATTACTGGTAAAAATGTACACGGGCACAGACATTTAGAGAGGCCTTTGGCAATATGCTTCAGAAGTCTAAAAGTAATTCTGCTTCAGGCATTTTTTTCTAAAGAAATGATTAAGGATATGTACAAAGATGTACTTAATCAGACTTGATTTTTGCTTAATGCTCTGAGGCACATATCCTAGTTGATATATGTAGCTCTAGTTGATTCATTTTAATTTCTATATAATATTCTACTTCTCTAATTAGAGTTTACCTATATGTATTTTGTATTGGGGGATTCCAGTTTCTGTTAATATAAGCCATGCTGCAGAGAGATAGGTGAGAATTTCTTTAGAAGTGGATTTGCTTTATCATAGGGTACATGTAATTTCAACTTTACTAGATATTGTCAAATTGCTCTTCCAAGAGGCTATTCCAGTATATACCAGCAGCAGTGTAAGAGATTTCTCATTTTTTTTCATACCCTCACCTACTTTATATTATCAGACCTAATTTTTGCCAGTTTCATGGAGTTAAGTAGTATTTACTTTAATTTGCTTTTCCTCAATTGCGGTTGAACCTACTTTTCTATACATTGTGCTCAAATATTTTGCTCATTTATATTGAACAAAATATATTGTTTTAATAAGTTTTTTCTTTTGGCTGCGTTGGGTCTTCGTTGCTGCATGTGGGCTTTCTCTAGTTGTGGCACGCGAGGGCTACTCTTCGTTCCGGCGCGTGGGCTTCTCATTGCGGCACCTTCTCTTGTTGCGGAGCACGGGCTCTAGGCGAACGGGCTCAGTAGTTGTGGCACATGGGCTTAGTTGCTCTGTGGCATGTGGGATCTTCCTGGACCAGGGCTCGAACCCGTGTCCCCTGCACTGGCAGGCGTATTCTTAACCACTGTGCCACCAGGGAAGCCCCTTTTAAATGTCTTTAAAAGTTTTAGGTTTTTTTTTTTTTGCGGTATGCGGGCCTCTCACTGCTGTGGCCTCTCCCGTTGTGGAGCACAGGCTCTGGACGCGCAGGCTCAGCGGCCATGGCTCATGGGCCCAGCCGCTCCATGGCATGTGGAACCTTCCTGGACCGGGGCACGAACCCGTGCCCCCTGCATCGGCAGGCGGACTCTCAACCACTGCACCACCAGGGAAGCCCAAAAGTTTTAGTTTTTACACTAGTTTACTGCGCCACCAGGGAAGCCCAAAAGTTTTAGTTTTTACACTAGTTTTTAGTCTACCTAAAATCTAGTTTTATGGATAACCACAATTGTATTCATTGTTAGATAATAATTTTAAAACTAATAAATAATTTTAAATTAATAAATAAAAATTTGTATAGAAATATTCTTTCTATATAAATTTCCATTGCTACCTCTATCCTAAATTAAGTTTCTATATCATGAATGGACTACTCTGTTATTCCAGGGTCTGTTTGTTAACTCTTGCACCAGTACTTCAATTTAGTCTTTCCAGCTGTGAACATTATATAATATCCTTTCACTTATTCCCTGTTTCCTTTGTGTCTTAGAACTGTATTTTGCTTCTTAAAGGCCTTAACTTTATTCCTGGGTTGCTGTTGTTAGAATGCTATTTCGAATGAATTTTTTCCTGTTATATTTACTAGTCAGTTATCTGGTGTATGGGGAATGCTGTTGATCTAATTTTCTTGATCTTGACTACAGCAGCCTTGCTGAACTCTAATAGTTTGTGGGTTCTCTTGAATTATAAGAGCCACTTTATCCCTTCCTTTCTAATTTTCATCTTTTTTTCTCTCCTATCTCATTGGAGTGGAAATCTCTTTTTTGCATTTCATATTTTGAAACATTCAGATTTATGATTTTTATTCCTGGTGAATGTGTCCTTTCATTACACATTGTTCCTTTTTATGCCTATTCATCCTTTTTAATTCTAATCAGTCTTTTTTTTAACATTTGCCTAGTGTATACTTTCTATCTTTTTAACTTCAGCCTCTTTAAATTAATTAATTAATTAATTAATTTATTTATTTATTTTTGGCTGCATTGGGTCTTCGTTGCTGCACGCGGGCTTTCTCTAGTGGGGGCTACTCTTTGTTGTGGTGTGCAGGCTTCTCACTGCGGTGGCTTCTCTTGTTGTGGAGCACGGGCTTCAGGCACACGGGCTTCAGTAGTTGTGGCATGCGGGCTCTAGAGCGCAGGCTCAGTAGTTGTGGCACGTGGGCTTAGTTGCTCCGTGGCATGTGGGATCTTCCCAGACCAGGGCTCGAACCCATGTCCCCTGCATTGGCAGACAGATTCCTAACCACTGTTCCACCAGGAAAGTCCAGCCTCTTTTTATAGTGTTCTTTAATTTGAATATCTGATGAACAACCAGTACCTTATTTTCTTTTTATACAGTAGATAACCTTGGTCTTTTAACAGGTCATTTTTACTCTTTTATAATTTGGCTCTAACTCAAGCAGTGAGCTTGGCTGTAATCCCTCATTTTGCATTTTAGGTCCCCTTTCCCTAGTAAGAGCCAAATTCCTGGTCATCACTGCCTGCTTCAACACTGAGACCCACCCCAGTAGGCTCATGAGTTCAGCCCTGCATGCTGCTTTTCTGTAGTGTTTCTGGGCTTGAGAGATTTTTCACTTGTTATATTTTATTCACTATCATGACATATTTACAGCAAAGTGTGTATATCATAGCATGAATTTACTATGTCATCTTTATGAGAAGTCTTCTGTAGCCTTTCTGATCTCCACCTGTTGCTGGCTTTCCCCCTCTAGTTCCTTAGAAGAGGAGCAGATGCTAAGGAAGAAGGCTGAGTTAGAATCAGCACAGTGCCGGCTCCAGCTTCAAGTCCTCACTGAGGAATGCACTAAGCTTCACAGTCGTGTTCAGGTAAGTTTGCCGTTTCTAATCCAAAGAACTTTTGAAGTAGGAATTAAGGCATCTAAATATTATTCAGTTTCATCTCAGATATGAATAGGATTTACCAGGTTTTTCAGGAAGTAAACATGATCAACTCTTTATTTCTGATTAGGGCTTATATACATGCTTTATGATGAATTCTACTGCAGTGTGAATTTTTAAAAAATTGAACAGCCACCTGATAATCAAAACTTGTTTAAGTCATTTCACTTCCTTAAATCTACGAATTAAATGAGAATTTCAGACAAAATGACTATTAAGGACTTTCAGTGCTTTATGATTCCATGCTCTCCCTATTTCAATTGCTTGTTGAAATATTGTGAAAACTGCAGCAGTTCTTTAGGATTCATGTTAACATTTTCTTGTAAAGGATAAGAAATATCCTTGTATTAGATCAAGGAATTGTGTATAAGGGGAATACCAAAGGAAAAAGCTTCACATTTACAAAATCTTTTTCATTTTAGGACTTGAAAAACCTTATTGTGCAGCATCAGGGTCAGATTTCACAGCTGACCGGGAGTTCCCAAGCACGTTTCCTAAGCAGCCTGTCCTCCAGCCAGAGCCAACACAAGTACCATTTCCAGAAGACATTCACAGTGTCTCAAACAGGAAACTGCCGAGTCATGACATACTGTGATGCTCTGAGCTGCCTGGTAGTATCACAGCCTTCTCCTCAGGCCTCCTTCCTTCCAGGTGAATAGTCCAGAACCTCAGGTGTTTTTTTTGTTTTTGTTTTGTTTTTAAGGAACATTTATTTATTTATTTTTTGGCTGCGTTGGGTCTCCGTCGCTGCACGTGGACTTCCTCTAGTTGCAGCGAGAGGGGGTTACTCTTCATTGTGGTGCACGGGCTTAAGAGATGCAGTGGCTTCTCTTGCTGCAGAGCACGGGCTCTAGGCACGCAGGCCCGTAGTTGTAGCTTGTGGGCTCTAGAGTGCAGGCTCAATAGTTGTGGCACACAGGCTTAGTTGCTCCGCGGCATGTAGGATCTTCACAGACCAGGGTTCGAACCCGTGTTGCCTGCGGTGGCAGGCGGATTCTTAACCACTGTGCCACCAGGGAAGTCCCCAGAACCTCAGTTTTTATGTTCATTATTGGACTCTATTTCTCTCCTCCCTTTTTGAAGAATCCAGGACTCACTAGGAGGCGAACACTGTCCACAGCCCACCAAATCACTTTTTCCTAGTCACTTTCCTGTTAATACAGAGACTTTAGGGTACTGCAAAGATATCTGTACTGTCTGTTGATGTCATTCTGTAAATTTGTTCACCAAAAGGGTAGAGATACTGAACCATGGTAAAGTGAGAGAAGATGTACTTAGAACTGTGGGTTGTCCAAGGATAAGAACATCATTCCTGTATGTCCCACTAAAATACAGGTTCATTTTAGACTAGAAATATTTGAAAAAACACTACCCCAAGCTCTAATTCAAGTTAAAACAAGATTTAATGCTTATTTTCAGTAGTGTTCAAATTGACAAATTCCAAATAAAAGAATTTGGGAACATTATTATTTTATTATACTGCTTTTCTCTTTTTTGTGTGCTTTTCAAGCTTAATCTTAGGTTGTCTTAATGTTGAAAACCAAATCTCACATGCCCAGTGTTGCAGATGTTTTTCCTGCTGTCTTCAGCATATGATTTCTGTCAACTGTCAGGTCCCTTTGCTTCAGCCTGATTTCCTGTCCTCCGACTTAGAAGTTACATTCAAATGCTTCAAAACTATGTCCCCCACACTTAGGTATATGTAGGATTGGTGGTGGAATCCCTAGATTGTCTTATATTTCTCTATTCATTAATATTACCTATGAGTTGAGAGGCTATCAGGAGGCTCCAGTTGAGGGGAAAGTAAAAGGATTGTTTATAATGTTCCTATATCCCATTCAAAATTTTAATAAAAAGATTTATCATCATATAAAACCTTCCCCATTAATTGGAAAAAGACTTATTTCTTCCAGTTGTTTCCCCAAATTGGGTGTGATCTGTTCCTTTATTTCTTAATGTGTCTATTCCATACTGCACAGCTAGCTCTTCCTGTTAGACTGATGATGCTAATTTCCTCTTGTTTCCTTTAATGATTAACTAGGCAAATACTCATGTTCCCTTGTTGATTTAAAGCCTGTAGTTTCTGTGTTTGTTTCTCTGGCTCTCCTAATTCTGTTTCAGGAGAAAACACAGTAAACTTTCTCTCACTTTTTTCCCTAGTGAAGCAGAAGTGTGATCTTGAATCTAGGATTTGACAAATTTTGTTTGTGTATAACTCAGGTAAAATAGATACTTGGTAAAAATAAATGTATTATCATAACCTGGTAAGAGAACAGAGTAACAAATAAATTTAAAAGGACAAGTTTTTGGCTTTCTTTTCCTCTCTTGGAATGATGATATACATTGATTAGCATACTTGATGTCATCTGTTTTCATTCTGTTTCAGAAAAATGTAACATATCTTGACCACCTGACACAGAAATTACTTATTTCCATTCTTTATTGTTCACTGTCTATTCTACATTTTGAGTATCTGTGGTTCAGGTGAAATAGTGTCTTTCTCTCTCTCTCTCTCTATCCCCCCCCCAACAGCTTTATTATTAAAGTATAATTGATGTGCAATAAACTGCACATACTTAACGTGGACATTTTGAGTATCTGTGGTTCAGGTGAAATAGTGTCTTTCTCTCTCTCTCTCTCTCTCTCTATCCCCCCCCAACAGCTTTATTATTAAAGTATAATTGATGTGCAATAAACTGCACATACTTAACGTGGTATACCATTTGGTGAGTGTTGATATATGTATACACTCCTGAAACCATCGCCACAGTCAAGATAATGAACATATCTATCACCGTGAAAGTTTGCTGAAGCCCTTTTGTAATCCATCATCCATCTGCCCCTCCCTCCTCTCCCCATCCCCAGGCAACCACGTTCCGTCATGATAGATCAGTTTATATTTTCTAGAATTTTACATAAATGGAACCATACAGTGTTACTCTTTTTTTGGTCTGGCTTTTTTCAACATAACTTTTTTAAGATTATCCATATTATTGTGTCTATCAGTAGTTCATTTCTTTTTATTGTTGGGTAGTATTCCACTGTATGTATATACAGTGGTTTATCATTCACTTATTGATAGATATTTGGGATGGAATGTATTTTTTAAAATAAATTAGAACCCCGGGGAATTTTTATTTTCTTTGTTCGACTAGCTTTTTCCCAGAGACCATGCCAAGAAAGGTGAAGAAAGGACCTACTTGAAATGGTAGTTTGCTTTGCCCTAAATTGACTTTCAGTGATCGGTTTCACTCTCGTATCTTTGGCAGGCTTTGGTGTTAAGATGTTGAGTACTGCCAACATGAAAAGCAATCAGTATATTCCCATGCATGGCAAACAGATACGTGGACTGGCTTTCAGCAGTCGATCCAAAGGCTTACTTCTCTCTGCTTCCCTAGACAACACTGTTAAACTGACCAGGTGAGTGCTTTGTGGGGAAAATGGGCCCTGGGTTGCCTAGGGTTGAATAGTGTGGAAATTAGTTATCTGTGTTATGATGACCTTGGCTTTTGTGGGGGTGAGATGGGAGATGTCTAAGGCATTGTCTTCTCAGATCCAGCTTCATTGAATTTAAAATGTATTGCTTTAAAAAGTGGACACAGCTGGTAACGAAGCAGAACGTGTGGTGTTCCATTTCTTTAAAATTATATATGTTACAAAATATATCTTAAGTCATGCAGATGAGAGTAACACCCTAGAGTTGGTAGAATGACAATGTGGAGGGAGCCTTGGTACTGACACCGTTGGAGTCACCATACTAGCTTGGGACTGCTTATTCCTTGTCTGTTCCTGGATCGTTGTGCCTAACAGAAATGCCTACCAGGAAGTCATTGTCCTGGGTGCCATGATGACTGCTCTCATCAGTAACGCTCAGTTACTACATTTTATCTTTCACATGCTCTGCAAGTACCCTGAACCAGATCTGAGTGTGCTCCGTGCCTTTATCTTTTAGAAAGTACTTCTAACCCACGCACCTATGGCCACCTAATCTATGACAAAGGAGGCAAAAATATACAATGGAGAAAAGACAGCCTCTTCAATAAGTGTTGCTGGGAAAACTGGACAGCTACATGTAAAAGAATGAAATTAGAACACTCCCTAACACCATACACAAAAATAAACTCAAAATGGATTAGAGGCTTAAATTTAAGGCCAGACACTTTAAAACTCTTAGAGGAAAACATAGGCAGAGGACTACCTTGGGGGTGCATAAGAATCTGCCTGCCAGTGCAGGGGATATGGGTTCGAGCCATGGTCCAGGAAGATCCCACATGCCATGGAGCATCTAAGCCCGTGCGCCACAACTAATGAGCCTGCACTCTAGAGCCCGCAAGCCACGTCTACTGAGCCCGCATGCCACGACTACTGAGCCCATACACCTAGAGCCTGTGCTCTGCAACAAGAAAAGCCACCGCAGTGAGAAGCGCGCACACCGCAACAAAGAGTAGCCCCTGCTCACCGCAACTAGAGAAAGCCCATGTGCAGCAACAAACCCCAATGCAGCCAAAAATAAATAAATAAATTTTTTTTTTTTTTTTAAAAACATAGGCAGAACACTCCTTGACATAAATCACAGCAAGATCTTTTTTGACCCACCGCCTAGAGTAATGAGAATAAAAACAAACAAAAGGGACCTAATTAAACTTAAAAGCTTTTGTACAGCAAAGGAAACTATAAACAAGGCAAAAAGACAACCCTCAGAATGGGAGAAAATATTTGCAAATGAAGCAGCCGACAAAGGATTAATCTCCAAAATACACAAACAGCTCATGCAGCTCAATATCAAAAAAGCAAATAACCCAGTCAAAAAATGAGCGGAAGACCTAAGTAGACATTTCTCCAAAGAAGACATACAGATAGATGGCCAACCATGAAAAGATGCTCAGCATCACTAATTATTAGAGAAATGCAAATCAAAATGACCCACCGCCTAGAGTAATGAGAATAAAAACAAACAAAAGGGACCTAATTAAACTTAAAAGCTTTTGTACAGCAAAGGAAACTATAAACAAGGCAAAAAGACAACCCTCAGAATGGGAGAAAATATTTGCAAATGAAGCAGCCGACAAAGGATTAATCTCCAAAATACACAAACAGCTCATGCAGCTCAATATCAAAAAAGCAAATAACCCAGTCAAAAAATGAGCGGAAGACCTAAGTAGACATTTCTCCAAAGAAGACATACAGATAGATGGCCAACCATGAAAAGATGCTCAGCATCACTAATTATTAGAGAAATGCAAATCAAAACTGTAATGAGGTATCACCTCACACTGGTCAGAATGGCCATCATCAAAAAATCTACAAAAAAAAAAAAAAATCTAGAAACAGTAAATGCTGGAGAGGGTGTGGAGAAAAGGGAACCCTCCTGCACTCTTGTTGGGAATGTAAATTGATAAAACCAATATGGAGAACAGTATGGAGGTTCCTTAAAAAACTAAAAATAGAACTATCATATGACCCAGCAATCCCACTACTGGGCACATATCCTGAGAAAACCATAATTCAAAAAGAGATGTGTACCACAGTGTTCATTGCAGCACTATTTACAACAGCCAGGACATGGAAGCAACCTAAATGTCCATCAACAGATGAATGGATAAAGAAGATGTGGCACACACATACAATGGAATATTACTCAGCCACAAAAAGAAACAAAATTGAGTTACTTGTAGTGAGGTGGATGGACCTAGAGCCTGTCATACAGAGTGAAGTAAGTCAGAAAGAGAAAAACCAATACCATA
>NC_041230.1:43553591-43554298 GCF_002837175.3 Physeter macrocephalus | reverse complement strand
CTACGTGCCACAACTACTGAAGCCCGCACACCTAGAGCCTGTGCTCCACAAGAGAAGCCACTGAAATGAGAAGCCAGTGCACCACAACAAAGAGTAGCCGCCGCTCAGTACAACTAGAGAAAGCCCGCGCACAGCAACGAAGACCCAATGCAGCCAATAAATAAATAAATAAATAAATAAATTTATTTATTTATTTATTTTAAAAAGGCACATGCACTCCAGTGTTCATTGCAGCTCTATTTACAGTAGCCAGGACATGGAAGCAACCTAAATGTCCATCAACAGAGGAATGGATAAAGAAGATGTGGCACCCAGAGGAAACCGTAATTCAAAAAGACACATGCTGCAGACTTCACTGGTGGCGCATTGGTTAAGAATCCACCTGCCAATGCCGGGGACGCGGGTTCGAGCCCTAGTCTGGGAAGATCCCACATACTGCGGAGCAACTAAGCCCATGTTGCACGACTACTGAGCCTGCACTCTAGAGCCCGTGAGCCACAACTACTGAGCCCACGTGCCACAACTACTGAAGCCCGCACACCTAGAGCCTGTGCTCCACAACAAGAGAAGCCACTGAAATGAGAAGCCAGTGCACCACAACAAAGAGTAGCCGCCGCTCAGTACAACTAGAGAAAGCCCGCGCACAGCAACGAAGACCCAATGCAGCCAATAAATAAATAAATAAATAAATAAATTTATTTATTTAT